>NC_053491.1:1246649-1540973 GCF_905171775.1 Rana temporaria | reverse complement strand
CTTTAAAATGTTTTGAATGCCATGCCTGTAATTGTATTTAAAACCCAATAAAATCCTTGAAAAAAAAAAAAGAGATAGGAGGTCTCACCCAGGGGTCAGAGGTCCTCCAGCCAGGATTCAAGAGATAGGAGGTCTCACCCAAGGGGTCAGAGGTACTCCAACCAGGGGTCAGAAGTACTCCAGCCAAAAGTCAAGAGACAAGAAGTCTCAACCAGGGGTCAGAGGTGCCCCAGTCAGGAGTCAAAAGACAAGAGGTCACAACCAGGGGTCAGAGGTACTCCAGTCAGGAGGTCTCACCCAGGGGTCAGAAGTACTCCAGCCAAAAGTCAAGAGACAAGAAGTCTCAACCAGGGGTCAGAGGTGCCCCATCCAACAGCCAGGAGACAGGAGGGTCTTGTCCCGGGACTCATTAGGGCTCCTGTTGGGGTGTCAGGAGAACCCCTGTCCAGAGCAGGGCTGTCTTAATGAGAGAGCACACCTGGGAACTGCCCAGGGGCCCCAGCTGCATGAAGGGCCCCTGCACTTTGCCCAAAGCAGATAATCCTTGAGCCAACGCTGCCCTGAAATTGGGGGCCCCATGATGGCACTGAGAGTGATAGATACACCGGGGAGGCAGTCTGCCTCCTACCTACTTGATGTCTGTTTACCTTCACTGTCATCATTGTAGGGGCCCCAAAGCATTACTTTGCCCAGGGGCCCATGATGCTATTAAGACGGCCCTGGTCCAGAGGCCAGGAGTGGGCCGTGCAGCATAGTGCTGTAATTAAAGGCTGAATGAGCCAAGAGAATCCGGAGAGCTGGACAACACAATCAGAGGGACTGGTAAGAAGAGACAAGGGAGCCGGGTGGCATTTTCAGTTGACTGTTAATGAAAATTCCTACCAGGGAAACTGATTTCTATGTGAACTGTTTCATTCTGTTTCATAAAAGTGGGCTGCCACAACCTAAAATGCTTGGACTGGCATAACTCGTTGGAAAACGCATCTGCCGCATGAATATAATCACCCCCAACGCACAACCCCAATACAATCCAACTATTTAACTACCAAACTGCTACATTACATTAGCTAGTCGCAAACTTTGGGTGTTATAAGGTCATCATTGTACACAGTGTGGTGACCTCATCAATACATGTGTGTGATGACCTCATCTATACATGTGTGTGATGACCTCATCTATACATGTGTTTGGTGACCTCATCTATACATGTGTTTGGTGACCTCATCTATACATGTGTGTGATGGCCTCATCTATACATGTGTGTGATGACCTCATCTATACATGTGTGTGATGACCTCATCTATACATGTGTGTGATGACCTCATCTATACATGTGTGTGTGGTGACCTCATCTATACATGTGTGTGTGGTGACCTCATCTATACATGTGTGTGTGATGACCTCATCTATACATGTGTGTGGTGACCTCATCTATACATGTGTGTGGTGACCTCATCTATACATGTGTGTGATGACCTCATCTATACATGTGTGTGATGACCTCATCTATACATGTGTGTGATGACCTCATCTATACATGTGTGTGGTGACCTCATCTATACATGTGTGTGGTGACCTCATCTATACATGTGTGTGGTGACCTCATCTATACATGTGTGTGGTGACCTCATCTATACATGTGTGTGGTGACCTCATCTATACATGTGTGTGATGACCTCATCTATACATGTGTGTGATGACCTCATCTATACATGTGTGTGATGGCCTCATCTATACATGTGTGTGATGACCTCATCTATACATGTGTGTGTGATGACCTCATCTATACATGTGTGTGTGGTGACCTCATCTATACATGTGTGTGATGGCCTCATCTATACATGTGTGTGATGGCCTCATCTATACATGTGTGTGATGACCTCATCAATACATGTGTGTGGTGACCTCATCTATACATGTGTGTGATGACCTCATCTATACATGTGTGTGATGACCTCATCTATACATGTGTGTGATGACCTCATCTATACATGTGTGTGATGACCTCATCTATACATGTGTGTGATGACCTCATCTATACATGTGTGTGATGACCTCATCTATACATGTGTGTGATGGCCTCATCTATACATGTGTGTGTGATGGCCTCATCTATACATGTGTGTGATGGCCTCATCTATACATGTGTGTGATGACCTCATCTATACATGTGTGTGTGGTGACCTCATCTATACATGTGTGTGATGACCTCATCTATACATGTGTGTGATGGCCTCATCTATACATGTGTGTGATGACCTCATCTATACATGTGTGTGATGACCTCATCTATACATGTGTGTGGTGACCTCATCTATACATGTGTGTGATGACCTCATCTATACATGTGTGTGATGACCTCATCTATACATGTGTGTGATGACCTCATCTATACATGTGTGTGGTGACCTCATCTATACATGTGTGTGGTGACCTCATCTATACATGTGTGTGGTGACCTCATCTATACATGTGTGTGGTGACCTCATCTATACATGTGTGTGGTGACCTCATCTATACATGTGTGTGATGACCTCATCTATACATGTGTGTGATGACCTCATCTATACATGTGTGTGATGGCCTCATCTATACATGTGTGTGATGACCTCATCTATACATGTGTGTGTGATGACCTCATCTATACATGTGTGTGTGGTGACCTCATCTATACATGTGTGTGATGGCCTCATCTATACATGTGTGTGATGGCCTCATCTATACATGTGTGTGATGACCTCATCTATACATGTGTGTGGTGACCTCATCTATACATGTGTGTGATGACCTCATCTATACATGTGTGTGATGACCTCATCTATACATGTGTGTGATGACCTCATCTATACATGTGTGTGATGACCTCATCTATACATGTGTGTGATGACCTCATCTATACATGTGTGTGATGGCCTCATCTATACATGTGTGTGATGACCTCATCTATACATGTGTGTGTGGTGACCTCATCTATACATGTGTGTGATGACCTCATCTATACATGTGTGTGATGGCCTCATCTATACATGTGTGTGATGACCTCATCTATACATGTGTGTGATGACCTCATCTATACATGTGTGTGATGACCTCATCTATACATGTGTGTGTGGTGACCTCATCTATACATGTGAGTGATGACCTCATCTATGCATGTGTGTGATGACCTCATCTATACATGTGTGTGGTGACCTCATCTATACATGTGTGTGGTGACCTCTCTGATGGTCCCCTGTATATAAATGATTAGGAAACCTTTTCCTCGGTCGTCTGTTTCGGTGTGACCACTAGATCGCAGCCGGAGAAGATGAACGGGAGGGGCAGACAGAGGGAGAAATTGCAAAGAATGTTCCAGGGGGGGGGGAAAAATATCTCAGACCAATCCCACCAAGACACGGAAAACATTTATTCGGCGTATAATCGCTTATAATGATGTGTGAAATGTTTAAAACATGTGAATTGATTCTCTTGTAGGTTATAACAATGTCATTTCAAGTATGAAGAACGTGCTTCTGAAACTTCTCCAACAGCATTAGCCGTTCACTCACAATGCTGGGTTCTGATTGGTCCTGGAAGTGGCCGGTCTCTCTGTATATTACCAGCATGCCAGGTATGGGGGGCCTGGGAGCCGATGGGACTCATAGAGGAGGCCGGCTACAGATGGGAACCGAATTCCATGGAAATGGCAAGGGAGGAAATCTTCTATATACCGATCAGCCACAACATTATGACCACTTAATATTGGGTAGGCCCATCTTCCTGACCTGTGGAGGTATGGACTCCCCTAGACCTCTGAAGGCATTCTGTGGTTTCTGGCACCAATCCGCCACTAGCAGATACTTTAAATCCTTTAAGTTGTGAGGTGGGACCTCCATGGATTGGACTTGTTTTTCCAGCACATCCCACAGATGCTCCATTGGATGGAGATCTGGAGAAATTGGATTTTGTGTTCCTCAAACCATTCTTGAATTCATCAGACCAAGCCACCTTCAATCATTGCTCCAATTTCCAGTTATGATGGAGATTGATCCTTCCCTCCCCACCTCCATCAATGATCCTTCCCTCCCCACCTCCATCAATAATCCTTCCCTCCTCACCTCCATCAATGAGCCTTCCCTCCTCACCTCCATCAATGAGCCTTCCCTCCTCACCTCCATCAATGAGCCTTCCTGTCAGGAACGTTACTTACCGAGGCCGAGATGCCAAGGGCGGCTCACCTTTGCGACTCAATGCGATCCACCCACTGGTGTTTGAGACAGAAGGAAGGATGCACCAAGAGGCACCGGGTCCAGTGGCAGGAGGGAATCCAAGGTGGACCGGGAACTGAATAGCCGAAGCTCACTGGAGGCTGTTCAGAAGCACACAGGAAATAGTCCAAACAGAAGGTGCTCAAACAGGGACAAGGCTGAAGAATAATCCAGAGAACAAGCCGAGGTCAAGGGGTTGAGAAGTCAGATAGTCCAAAGTTCAAGCCGGGGTCACAGGGTTGAGGAGAGGAGCAATCCAGAGAGCAAGCCAAAGGTCAGGTAAAACAGGATATCCACAGATAAGGTTTCCAGTAGCAAATACTCCAAACACTGACAACGAACCAGCAATTTGCAAGGAGGAAGGGGCTGGCTTAAATAGGCCGCACTGGCCACTGATTGGTCCACAGAAGTACAGGTTCAGGACCAGGTTCCAACGGACAGCAAGCAAACTAACACTTGAGCAGTGGCTCAGATGCAAAGAGCTGGACTTATAATGGATAGGTCCTAGGTTCAATTCCACCCAGAGCCAACTGGGGAATGTGACCGTAAAGGGCAGTGCCCTGACACTTCCCTCCTCACTTTCATCAATAAGCCTTCCCTCCCCACCTTCATCAATGAGCCTTCCCTCCCCACCTCCATCAATGAGTCTTCCCTCCCCACCTCCATCAATGAGCCTCCCCTCCCCACCTCCATCAATGAGCCTTCCCTCCTCACCTCCATCAATGAGCCTTCCCTCCCCACCTCCATCAATGAGCCTTCCCTCCCCATCTCCATCAATGATTCTTCCCTCCCCCACCTCCATCAATGAGCCTTCCTTCCCCCACCTCCATCAATGAGCCTTCCCTCCCCACCTCCATCAATGAGCCTTCCCTCTCCACCTCCATCAATAAACCTTCTCTCCCCACCTCCATCAATGTGCCTTCCCTCCCCACCTCCATCAATGATCCTTCCATCCCCCACCTCCATCAATGAGCCTTTCCTCCCCACCTCCATCAATGATCCTTCCCTCTCCACCTCCATCAATGAGTCTTCCCTCCCCCACCTCCATCAATGAGCCTTCCCTCCCCACCTCCATCAATGAGCCTTCCCTCCTCACATCTATCAATGAGCCTTCCCTCCCCACCTCCATCAATGAGTCTTCCCTCCCAACCTCCATCAATGAGCCTTCCCTCCCCACCTCCATCAATGAGCCTTCCTTCTCCCCACCTCCATCAATGAGCCTTCCCTCCCCACCTCCATCAATGAGCCTTCCTTCCCCACCTTCATCAATGAGCCTTCCCTCCCCACCTCCATCAATGAGCCTTCCCTCCCCACCTTCATCAATGAGCCTTCCCTCCCCACCTCCATCAATGATCCTTCTAATAATGAGGGGGTCTCCTGTTATTTGGGCCGCCTCCACACATGAGCAGGAAGATCTATTCACTCCACAACTTGCGAAGTCCACCATTGATTGGTTGCTGGGAATTTCGGGCAAAGTTTGCAGTTACTCCATATTCAGAGCCACTTAATTTTCCCCATTTGGTTCTTTGTAATCTGATCTAAAGAGAATTAAAAGTTAAAATATTAGATTAGAAAACACTTTGAAATGTATTATTTAGCCTGATAAAGACACAGTTTCACCTAAGTGTGTGATGCCATTACCAGGCTGCTGACTACCAGTCTATCAGAGAGGTTCAAATGCGAAGATTTCCCCCGCTGCCGAGGTATCATGTCCACTTATCTCATAGAGAGTCCTGAAAAGAAAATGATATCTATTAAAAGGCAAGCTGATCTGGAAGGAAGAAGATTCTTTAGCTCCAGTAATGAGTTCCGTAGCCTCAATGGTTGGAGGAAATAAGGCGGGTCGGTTGTGTTCTGTATCTCGGAGATTTACGCTTTTCTGCAGAGGATGTATTAGAGGAAGACCATAATGCGCGTTCATTGAATACCGCTCATTAGAGATATGATTGCAGAGTCATTTTCACCCAATTTTCACATTTATCCATGAGAATTTCTCCAGAGTCTCAGTAAGGCCGGGGGCTACGACATCACAACGAGGGGGCTTATCAGCCAGGTCAATGCAAAATCCTATAAAGAGGACTACAAGCCAATCAGCGACCAAAGTGTAGGCTCTGGGGTTAGTGTAAAGGGGGAACCAATTAGGAAGCATGTGTAGGAAAATAAAGTATGTGCTAAGATGAGAAGACCATTGAATGAGGGCAGAAGCTCACTACAAGGCGTGTATTATCATGCCCACCCAAACATAAGTGTGCATAGGCACATGTGCATGCTCGGCGCTGGTATTGGTGCCAATAGGCCTAGTTAGGCTGGATTGTGACATAGAGACAGATTGTAGAGTGGTCTCCAGCTAAGACCCAACCAAACATGAAGTGCTGCTACAAGCTCCACTGACAGATCAAGCCGGTGTTTCACCCCTTGTCAAGTGCGGCTCCCAAAGGCTCCTCTTACCTGATCACCGGAAGAGTGAAGGAAAGAGATGGCAGTGCCAGTACACCGAGAACGGCTTCAAATATGACAGAAAGGCTTCAGCTTTGTCCCCTCGTGTACCACTTCCCTCTAAGGCGTTACGCCCAATCATGGGCTTCATCACAGAGATTAGTCCCTGACTTACCTGTGATCTGACCTGCTACCTTTGCCTTCCCATATGTGACCTGCATTGCCTTTGACTTGTCTTTGGATTACTGTCTTTCTGTTGTGACCTTGACTGGTGTTTGACCCCGTATCGTTCTTCCTGCTTCAGTACCTTGCTGCCCATTGTTGAACTGGCCTTAGCTTGTATCCTGACTTTGCCCTATGTTCCTGTACCTCACTGCCTAGCTGTGAACTGACCTTGGCTTGTATCCTAACCTCTAGTCCATAGTCCGTAGTCCCATATTTTTATAGTCTCTAGTCTATAGCCTCTAACCCCTAGTCTCTAGTCTATAGTCTCTAACCCCTAGTTCATAGTCTGTAGTCTCTAATCCATAGTCTCTAACCCCTAGCCTCTAGTCTATAGTCTCTAACCCCTAGTTCATAGTCTGTAGTCTCTAACCCATAGTCTCTAACCCATAGCCTCTAGTCTATATTCTCTAACCCCTAGTCCATAGTCTGTAGTCTCTAACCCATAGTCTCTAACCCCTAGCCTCTAGTCTATAGTCTCTAACCCCTAGTTCATAGTCTGTAGTCTCTAATCCATAGTCTCTAACCCCTAGCCTCTAGTCTATAGTCTCTAACCCCTAGTTCATAGTCTGTAGTCTCTAATCCATAGTCTCTAACCCCTAGCCTCTAGTCTATAGTCTCTAACCACTAGTCCATAGTCTGTAGTCTCTAACCCATAGTCTCTAACCCCTAGCCTCTAGTCTATAGTCTCTAACCCATAGTTCATAGTCTGTATTTTTTCATTTAAAGTCTCTAACCCCTAGCCTCTAGTCTATAGTTTCTAACCCCTAGTTCATAGTCTGTAGTCTCAAATTTAAAGTCTCTTACCCCTGGCCTCTAGTCTATAACCCCTAGTTCATAGACTGAAGTCTCTAATCCATAGGCCCATATTCACAAAGCACTTACGCCGACGTATAACAAGATACGCAGACGCAAGTGCAAATGTGTGCCGTCGTATCTGTGCGCCGGACCCACAAACTAAGATGCGCCTAAAAACAGGCTTCATCCCGCCGATGTAACTTGCCTACGCCGGAGTAGGGTGGGCGCACATTTAGGCTGGGTGTAGGTTATGTTCGCGCCGTACGCAATGATCCGGCAGTTGTTCCGACGTGGTTGTGAGCATGCGCAGGGGGATGCGTCCACGTCTAGGCGCATGCGCAGTTCGTGATACGTATCTGTCTGGCGCTCAGCCCATCATTTGCATGGGGTCACGCCTCATTTGCATGGCTCACGCCCACTTCCACCTACGCCGGCGTACGCCTTCGAAACCCAGCGCAGCGTTGGGAGCACTGGCTTAGTGAATTTCATGCTTGCCTTTCTGCGCTGCGTTGGCGTAGCGTACATTGTTTGCGCTATTGCGGTGTAATGTGTGCCCGCTCTCTTTGAAT
Organism: Rana temporaria; assembly: GCF_905171775.1. Taxonomy (NCBI): domain Eukaryota; kingdom Metazoa; phylum Chordata; class Amphibia; order Anura; family Ranidae; genus Rana; species Rana temporaria. Next base: position 1,532,701 of record NC_053491.1, on the reverse strand, counting down.
CTGGGCCATAGTCTCTAACCCCTAGTCCATAATCTGTAGTCTCTAATCTATAGTCTCTAACCCCTAGCCTCTACTCTATAGTCTCTAACCCCTAGCCTCTACTCTATAGTCTCTAACCCCTAGTCCATAGTCTCTAATCTATAGTCTCTAACCCCTAGCCTCTACTCTATAGTCTCTAACCCCTAGTCCATAGTCTCTAATCTATAGTCTCTAACCCCTAGCCTCTAGTCTATAGTCTCTAACCCCTAGCCTCTACTCTATAGTCTCTAACCCCTAGTCCATAGTCTCTAATCTATAGTCTCTAACCCCTAGCCTCTAGTCTATAGTCTCTAACCCCTAGTCTATAGTCTCTAACCCCTAGTTCATAGTCTGTAGTCTCTAATCCATACTCTCTAACACCTAGTCTCTGGTCTCTAACCTATACAGTTGCTAGTCCATATTCAATGGTCTCTAGTTAATAGTTTATAGCCTTTAGTTCATAGTCTCTAACCCGTAGTCCATAGTCCGTAGTCTCTAGTGCCATAGTCTGTAGTCTGTCCAGTATGAAAGGAAGTAAGCCGCTGTTTAACATGGAAGGAAATGAGCCGCTGTCCAATATGGAGGGGATTTGCTGCAGCGAATCTCCGGGAATCTTTGTTCCCATTTCACATATTAATGTGTAGCGCTACCCCTGAAGGAACTGCTGAATTTGATGGGTCCTCTTATGATGGCTTTGACCTCCTCTGACCCCCTCAGCCTCTGTGACACACCCGGCTACACAAACACAGAGTTTCATCATGGAAGGACTCACAATACACCGATATTCAGCAATAACGTTGCCTAAAGGAAAAGACACTTGTGCAGTCAATGGTCTGAAATTATATATATATGAATCTAGTACTGGTTATACAAATAACCGCGGGAAAGAAAAAAGATACATTATTGCACGACAATTAGAGGGGTGCGGTCTCTTGAATATGGGAGAGAGGGTTGGGGCGTGGCCAGGACACCCTTAGATAGTTGCAATGTAAATTAGCCGACTCCAAAACTTCTATAGACAGTCATGCAGGGAAAGGCCCCCAGCAAGACACCACACCTGCACATGTAGGCTCGCTGTCTCCTATGGCAACCGTCTTATAACAGTTTCTTACACAAGTTGTAACAAACTTCTGTACTTCCTCTACAATCACTTCTTGTAGATCTTCACTTCACTCAGCTCCCGGTCTCTCTCACTAGACTTGCTGATCCACTGCCACTGGATCTCCCGATCTCTTCCAACCTCTTCCTCAAGCGTCCCTGCCGGGTCCCTAGCTTGGGGCTTCACCCCACTGGCCTGCTCAAACCCTGGCTTGGCACACAAGGCTGCTCTGCAAGCATCACCTCCACTTGGCTGGGTCCCTGGCTTGACCCCTGCTGAAGTCTCCTAACTTTTCACAGTCCCCGGTTGGTGAGAATACTGCTCCCGTACTTGTTTCAGTTACTCACTGTGGTCCCTGGTAATGAGGTGGTTGGGCCCTTTGTGGTGACAGCTTCCCCTCTACCTCCGACCACGACAGCTTCCCCTCTACCTCCGACCATGACAGCTTCCCCTCTACCTCCGACCACGACAGCTTCCCTTCTACCTCCGACCACGACAGCTTCCCCTCTACCTCCGACCACGACAGCTTCCCCTCTACCTCCGACCACGACAGCTTCCCCTCTACCTCCGACCACAACAGCTTCCCCTCTACCTCCGACCACGACAGCTTCCCCTCTACCTCCGACCACAACAGCTTCCCCTCTACCTCCGACCACGACAGCTTCCCCTCTACCTCCGACCACAACAGCTTCCCCTCTACCTCTGACCACAACAGCTTCCCCTCTACCTCCGACCACGACAGCTTCCCCTCTACCTCCGACCACGACAGCTTCCCCTCTACCTCCGACCAGGACAGCTTCCCCTCTACCTCCGACCATGACAGCTTCCCCTCTACCTCCGACCACAACAGCTTCCCCTCTACCTCCGACCACGGCAGCTTCCCCTCTACCTCTGACCAAAACAGCTTCCCCTCTACCTCCGACCACGACAGCTTCCCCTCTACCTCCGACCAGGACAGCTTCCCATCTACCTCCGACCACGACAGCTTCCCCTCTACCTCCGACCACGGCAGGTTCCCCTCTACCTCCGACCACGGCAGCTTCCCCTCTACCTCTGACCACGACAGCTTCCCCTCTACCTCCGACCACGACAGCTTCCACTCTACCTCCGACCACGACAGCTTCCCCTCTACCTCCGACCACAACAGCTTCCCCTCTACCTCCGACCACGGCAGCTTCCCCTCTACCTCTGACCAAAACAGCTTCCCCTCTACCTCCGAACACGTCAGCTTCTCCTCTACCTCCGACTACGACAGCTTCCCCTCTACCTCTGACCACAACAGCTTCCCCTCTACCTCCGACCAAAACAGCTTCTCCTCTACCTCCGACCACAACAGCTTCCCCTCTACCTCCAACCACGACAGCTTCCCCTCTACCTCCGACCACGTCAGCTTCTCCTCTACCTCTGACTACGACAGCTTCCCCTCTACCTCCGACCACGACAGCTTCCCCTCTACCTCCGACCACGACAGCTTCCCCTCTACCCCCGACCACGACAGCTTTTCCTCTACCTCCGACCATGACAGCTTCTCCTCTACCTCCGACCACGACAGATTCCCCTCTACCTCCGACCACGACAGCTTTTCCTCTACCTCCGACCATGACAGCTTCTCCTCTACCTCCGACCACGACAGCTTCCCCTCTACCTCCGACCACGGCAGCTTCCCCTCTACCTCCGACCACGACAGCTTCCCCTCTACCTCCGACCACGGCAGCTTCCACTCTACCTCCGACCACGACAGCTTCCCCTCTACCTCCGACCACGACAGCTTCCCCTCTACCTCCGACCACGACAGCTTCCCCTCTACCTCCGACCAGGAAAGCTTCCCCTCTACCTCTGACCACAACAGCTTCCCCTCTACCTCCGACCACGACAGCTTCCCCTCCACCTCTGACCACAACAGCTTCCCCTCTACCTCCGACTACGACAGCTTCCCCTCTACCTCCGACCACGACAGCTTCCCCTCTACTTTCGACCAGGAAAGCTTCCCCTCTACCTCCGACCACTACAGCTTCCCCTCTACCTCCGACCACATCACCTTCTCCTCTACCTCTGACCACAACAGCTTCCCCTCTACCTCCGACCACGACAGCTTCCCCTCTACCTCCGACCACATCACCTTCTCCTCTACCTCCGACCACGACAGCTTCCCCTCTACCTCTGACCATGACAGCTTCCCCTCTACCTCCGACCACGACAGCTTCCCCTCTACCTCCGACCACGACAGCTTCCCCTCTACCTCTGACCACGACAGCTTTCCCTCTACCTCTGACCACGTCAGCTTCCCCTCTACCTCCGACCACGACAGCTTCCCCTCTACCTCCGACCACGACAGCTTCCCCTCTACCTCCGACCACGACAGCTTCCCCTCTACCTCTGACCACAACAGCTTCCCCTCTACCTCTGACCACGACAGCTTCCCCTCTACCTCCGACCACGACAGCTTCCCCTCTACCTCCGATCACGACAGCTTCCCCTCTACCTCCGACCACGACAGCTTCCCCTCTACCTCCGACCACGACAGCTTCCCCTCTACCTCCGACCACGACAGCTTCACCTCTACCTCCGACACGACATCTTCCCCTCTACCTCCGACCACGACAGCTTCCCCTCCACCTCCGACCACGACAGCTTCCCTTCTACCTCCGACCACGACAGCTTCCCCTCTACCTCCGACCATGACAGCTTCCCCTCTACCTCCGACCACGGCAGCTTCCACTCTACCTCCGACCACGGCAGCTTCCCCTCTACCTCCGACCACGACAGCTTCCCCTCTACCTCCGACCACGACAGCTTCCCCTCTACCTCCGACCAGGAAAGCTTCCCCTCTACCTCTGACCACAACAGCTTCCCCTCTACCTCCGACCACGACAGCTTCCCCTCTACCTCCAACCACGACAGCTTCCCCTCTACCTCCGACCATGACAGCTTCCCCTCTACCTCCAACCACGACAGCTTCCCCTCTACCTCTGACCACAACAGCTTCCCCTCTACCTCTGACCACGACAGCTTCCCCTCTACCTCCGACCACGACAGCTTCCCCTCTACCTCCGACCACGACAGCTTCCCCTCTACCTCCGACCACGACAGCTTACCCTCTATCTCCAAACACGACAGCTTCCCCTCTACCTCCAACCACGACAGCTTCCCCTCTACCTCTGACCACGACAGCTTCCCCTCTACCTCTGACCACGACAGCTTCTCCTCTACCTCCGACCACGACAGCTTCCCCTCTACCTCCGACCACGACAGCTTCCCCTCTACCCCCGACCACGACAGCTTCCCCTCTACCTCCGACCACGACAGCTTCCCCTCTACCTCCGACCACGACAGCTTCCCCTCTACCTCCGACCACGACAGCTTCCCCTCTACCTCCGACCACGACAGCTTCCCCTCTACCTCCGACCAGGAAAGCTTCCCCTCTACCTCTGACCACAACAGCTTCCCCTCTACCTCCGACCACGACAGCTTCCCCTCTACCTCCAACCACGACAGCTTCCCCTCTACCTCCGACCATGACAGCTTCCCCTCTACCTCCAACCACGACAGCTTCCCCTCTACCTCTGACCACAACAGCTTCCCCTCTACCTCTGACCACAACAGCTTCCCCTCTACCTCCGACCACGACAGCTTCCCCTCTACCTCCGACCACGACAGCTTCCCCTCTACCTCCGACCACGACAGCTTACCCTCTATCTCCAAACACGACAGCTTCCCCTCTACCTCCAACCACGACAGCTTCCCCTCTACCTCTGACCACGACAGCTTCTCCTCTACCTCCGACCACGACAGCTTCCCCTCTACCTCCGACCACGACAGCTTCCCCTCTACCCCCGACCACGACAGCTTCCCCTCTACCTCCGACCACGACAGCTTCCCCTCTACCTCCGACCACGACAGCTTCCCCTCTACCTCCGACCACGACAGCTTCCCCTCTACCTCCGAGCATGACAGTTTCCCCTCTACCTCCGACCACGACAGCTTCCCCTCTACCTCCGAGCATGACAGTTTCCCCTCTACCTCCGACCACGACAGCTTCCCCTCTACCTCTGACCACAACAGCTTCCCCTCTACCTCTGACCACAACAGCTTCCCCTCTACCTCCGACCACGACAGCTTCCCCTCTACCTCCGAACACGACAGCTTCCCCTCTACCTCCTACCACGACAGCTTCCCCTCTACCTCTGACCACAACAGCTTCCCCTCTACCTCCGACCACGACAGCTTACCCTCTACCTCCGACCACGACAGCTTACCCTCTACCTCCGACCACGACAGCTTCCCTTCTACCTCCGACCACGACAGCTTCTCCTCTACCTCCGACCACGACAGCTTCCCCTCTACCTCCGACCACGACAGCTTCCCCTCTACCTCCGACCACGACAGCTTCCCCTCTACCTCCGACCAGGAAAGCTTCCCCTCTACCTCTGACCACAACAGCTTCCCCTCTACCTCTGACCACAACAGCTTCCCCTCTACCTCTGACCACGGAAGCTTTCCCTCTACCTCCGACCATGGCAGCTTCCAATCTACCTCCGACCACGACAGCTTCCCCTCTACCTCCGACCACGACAGCTTTTCCTCTACCTCCGACCACGACAGCTTCTCCTCTACCTCCGACCACGACAGCTTCCCCTCTACCTCCGACCAGGAAAGCTTCCCCTCTACCTCCGACCACGACAGCTTCCCCTCTACCTCCGAGCATGACAGTTTCCCCTCTACCTCCGACCACGACAGCTTCCCCTCTACCTCCGACCACGACAGCTTCACCTCTACCTCCGACACGACATCTTCCCCTCTACCTCCGACCACGACAGCTTCCCCTCCACCTCCGACCACGACAGCTTCCCTTCTACCTCCGACCACAACAGCTTCCCCTCTACCTCTAACCACGACAGCTTCTCCTCTACCTCCAACCACGACAGCTTCCCCTCTACCTCCGACCACGACAGCTTCCCCTCTACCTCCAACCACGACAGCTTCCCCTCTACCTCTGACCACAACAGCTTCCCCTCTACCTCTGACCACAACAGCTTCCCCTCTACCTCCGACCACGACAGCTTCCCCTCTACCTCCGACCACAACAGCTTCCCCTCTACCTCCGAACACGACAGCTTCCCCTCTACCTCTGACCACGGAAGCTTCCCCTCTACCTCCGACCATGGCAGCTTCCAATCTACCTCCGACCACGACAGCTTCCCCTCTACCTCCGACCACGACAGCTTCCCCTCTACCTCCGACCACGACAGCTTCCCCTCTACCTCCGACCACGACAGCTTCCCCTCTACCCCCGACCACGACAGCTTTTCCTCTACCTCCGACCATGACAGCTTCCCCTCTACCTCCGACCACGACAGATTCCCCTCTACCTCCGACCACGACAGCTTTTCCTCTACCTCCGACCACGACAGCTTCTCCTCTACCTCCGACCACGACAGCTTCCCCTCTACCTCCGACCACGGCAGCTTCCCCTCTACCTCCGACCACGACAGCTTCCCCTCTACCTCTGACTATGACAGCTTCCCCTCTACAAGGCTACCTGGGGACCATTGGGCCCTTTACAGGTGTAATGCAAAAACAAAAATATTAAAATAAACAGGAGGGGGGCCAACCGGGCCTGTAAGGGGCCCTGGGGACTATTGGGCCCCTTACAGGTGTAATGAAAAAACAAACACGAGGGTGGCCGGCCGGTCCTGTAAGGGGCCTTGGGGACCATTGGGCCCCTTACAGGTGTAATGCAAAAAAATAAAAAATAAATAAAAAAAATAAACGGGAGGGGGGCCAGTCGGGCCTGTAAGGGGCCCTGGGGACCATCGGGCCCCTTACAGGTGTAATGCAAAAAAAAATGGGTGGGGGGCTGGCCAAGTCTGTAAGGGGCCCTGGGGACCATTGGGCCCCTTACAGGTGTAATGCAAAAACAAAAATAATAATAAAAAAAAGTAAAAAAAAAACGGGAGGAGGGCCAGCCGGGCCCCTGGGTACAGGTGCAATTAGGGTTGCCACCTCATCTCTCTTAAACAGAACACATATTAATTACACAGGTTCTGGGGCTAATTGAATGCAGATAAGGCAACAAGTGAGTTTAATTGCCACATTAATCAGCCACAGAACCTGTGTAATTAATATGTGTTCTGTTTTAAAGGGATGAGGTGGCAACCCTAGGTGTAATGCCTGTACCCCCAGATGGCGGCCCTGATTGCTTCACCACTATACCACTGCCCTTCCCGCGAAGCTGCTCCTGCCAGCATGCCACTTGCGCTGTGCTTCTATACATGCAAATAGGAGGGGGTGGAGGAAGTATAGAGAGTCGCAGGGCCGGCGTCGTGTTGTGGACCTTCCGCTCTCACTTGCTATTAGTTGTAAACATTCAATGTGAGCAATCCCCGACACCTGGCTACAGATGTAATCGGCGTCAGATGAGTCTCTAATGAACTTTTAGGATGCTCGCTAATTTACTAATCTTCACTCAGGAAATCCAATGCTAATTACTGATTGGTTACAGATTATTGCATCCTCCACAATGGCGATAAGCTTGACATCAATGCTTTGCAATCATTCTACACATGACACCCCCCCGTCTGATTGTACTCTGCGAGTATCAGATCCTAGTAAATGATACTAATTAGTGGATACATTCCTCTTCAGGTAAGCAGGCTAAATATAACATTGTAATCTCCCAGCAATTATCTGCTTTCCTGCGACTCGGAAAATCCAACACTTCCATTGATGTGAGTGGTTCTGGTTGAAAATAAAGGTCTTCTTTTATTTAATGGGTCGCGCTGTAAGCTGAGCAGCTGTTAGCGACGGAAATGTCAGGATCTGTTATTAACACATGTTCTTCACAATGGAGTTTTTTTTAATCTCACGGAACAAATGAGAAGAGGAAAGAAAGCCATAGATGTCTACACAGCGGCCCGGGTGGACCAGCGGTGAAAGGGTTACACCACAACGACCGTATACAATGTATTCTTATATATCCCGTTCACGGATTAAGTGATTCTGAGAGGAGCGCGTCACCCAGCGAACGCCGAGAACACGCAGTAAGGACACAGAGCATCCGAGTGTGCCCATTCACCTTGGGAGTTGGAGGGCAATCCATCAAATGCTGCGTTTTGTCGCTCGGCTATTTGGACCTGACAAGGCTTCATCCTGGAATATAACAAAGTATCCGGATGGGCCGCTTCGCCGGAGCATGGAAATGTGCCAATGAAGGTTAGGAGAGCCTTTTACTTTAGTTTGACAAATAGAACGGCTAAAAGTTTGTAGAGAAATATAGTTCTGTGCTCGGAACGTGCCGGACTTTTGTCTCTGCCATTAATGTAAACCTGTCACAGACCAAGGCGAGGAAGAACAAAGGAGCGAACCAAGGTGATGAAGAACAATGGTGCCAACCAAGGCCAGGAAGAACAAAGGAGCGAACCAAGGTGATGAAGAACAATGGTGCCAACCAAGGCGAGGAAGAACAAAGGAGCGAACCAAGGTGATGAAGAACAATGGTGCCAACCAAGGCGAGGAAGAACAAAGGAGCGAACCAAGGTGATGAAGAACAATGGTGCCAACCAAGGCGAGGAAGAACAAAGGAGCGAACCAAGGTGATGAAGAACAATGGTGCCAACCAAGGTGAGGAAGAACAAAGGAGCGAACCAAGGTGATGAAGAACAATGGTGCCAACCAAGGCGAGGAAGAACAAAGGAGCGAACCAAGGTGATGAAGAACAATGGAGCCAACCAAGGTGATGAAGAACAAAGGAGCGAACCAAGGTAATGAAGAACAATGGTGCCAACCAAGGCAATAAAGAACAATGGTGCCAACCAAGGTGAGGAAGAACAAAGGAGCGAACCAAGGTGATGAAGAACAATGGTGCCAACCAAGGCGAGGTAGAACAAAGGAGCGAACCAAGGTGATGAAGAACAATGGTGCCAACCAAGGCAATAAAGAACAATGGTGCCAACCAAGGCGAGGAAGAACAATGGTGCCAACCAAGGCGAGGAAGAACAAAGGAGCGAACCAAGGTGATGAAGAACAATGGTGCCAACCAAGGCGAGGAAGAACAAAGGAGCGAACCAAGGCGATGAAGAACAAAGGAGTGAACCAAGGTGATGAGCAACAATGGTGCCAACCAAGGCGATGAAGAACAATGGTGCCAACCAAGGCGATGAAGAACAAAAGAGCGAACCAAGGCGATGAACAACAATGGTGCCAACCAAGGCGATGAAGAACAATGCAACGAACTAAGGCAATGAAGAACAATGGAGCGAACTGAGGCGATAAAGAACAATGGAGCCAACCAAGGTGATGAAGAACAGTGCAGCAAACCAAGGCAATGAAGAACAATGGTGCCAACCAAGGAGATGAAGAACAATGCAGTGAACCAAAGCGGAAAAAAAACAATGGAGCCAACCAAGGTAATGAAGAACAATGGAGCCAACCAAGGTAATGAAGAACAATGGAGCCAACCAAGGCGATGAAGGACAATGGTGTTAACCAAGAGGATGAAGAACAATGTGGCCAACCAAGGCGAGGAAGAACAAAGGAGCGAACCAAGGTGATGAAGAACAAAGAAGTGAACCAAGGCGATGAAGAACAATGGAGCCAACCAATGCAAAGAAGAACAATGGTGCCAACCAAGGCAATGAAAAACAAAGAAGTGATCCAAGGCGATGAAGAACATTGGAGCGATCCAAGATGATGAAGAACAATGGTGCCAATCAATGCAAAGAAGAACAAAGGTGCCAACCAAGGCGATGAAGAAAAATGGAGTGAAGGTGATGCTGAAGACCACTTGTTAGTGTTAGATCTGTAGATCTGGAAACTGTTGAGGTTGGCCTTGCCTCCTCTCACCTCTTGTGCTTCCATATTGGTCCTTTAATTTGATTGGCAGCCTCTATGACCAATAGAAAGGCTTTGGAGGTAAGTGGAGGCACATTTTGTGCACTCAATTTGTATCTAATCAGGTAGGCCTTGCACTGTTTAGTTATGGTGAAACAATTTGATTATTATGAGTGTGACCAGCTTAAAGCTGAACACCAGAAAAGGGAAGACATCCTGTGCTGCAGTGGGTCTGCAAGGGCTAAATGCTCTTTTAGGTCTAGGGACCTGCAAAAAAAGCAATTTCACTTACCTGATCCTCTGCCACAGTGGAGCAGTGCTGTGTTTTGGCCTAGGCTGACAAGGCCCGGGCCTAGGGCGGCACTTCGTGGGTGGGCAAATAAAGGCACCCGCACCCTCCTCTCGGCTCCCACACGCAGGGCCATCATTAGGGATTAGGGGAGTACGACTGGAGCCCAGTGCAACTACAAGTTTGAGCACTGAGCTCAGGCCAGACAGGGGTGCGCTAGCCTGGGCGCCCAGGAGATCTGCCGCCCAGGGTCCCGCAAGCAGCGATCGGCTTTCTGTTAGGCCGGGTACTAAGGAGCAAACATGTACGATGAAACCGGTCCGTCGGACCGTTTTCACCGTACATGTCTGCCAGAGGGCTTCTGTACAATGGCTGTACTAACCATCATACAGAAGTCCGCGCGTAAACAATACGTGGGGCGTGTCCACGTCGTCGCCGCGACGATGACGCGGTGATGATGCGGCAACGTGGGCGGGCCTGCCATTTAAATGCTTCCACGCATGCGTCAAAGTCATTCGACGCATGTGAGGGACGGCGGGCGCTCGGACATGTACGGTAGGTCTGTACTGACGACCGTACATGTCCGAGCGGGCAGGATTCCAGCGGACGGTTTTAAAACACGTCCAGGAATATTTGCCCGCTGGGAAAAGGCCCGGCGGGCAAATGTTTGCTGGAATTCGGCCCGCTCGCGCCTACACACGACCGAACATGTCTGCTGAAACTGGTCCGCGGACCAGTTTCAGCATACATGTTTGGTCGTGTGTACGGGGCCTAACAGTCGACACCTCTCTCCCCACTGAGAGCCGCACACGCTCCTCAGTTCCAATGTTCTAGCTCAGTGATTGGGGGAGAGCTGCAGTGCTGCTTTTTAGGTGACCCTTTGTTTCAGTAGTCACAACACTGATCCCCACATTTGGGATTAGTGTAACGGCCAGGCGACCAGCATTTTTTTAGATGAAAATGTTTTTTCCGTTGATGGGTTTCTTCCTGTGGCCGTGTTCTTTCACACGTATGGCTTTATATCATTCGGGAAGTAATAGAGAATTCAGAGCGTGTTCTCGTGTTTATGTGCTTCTTCCGATAATGTTTTCCTAGCTGGAGAGGAAAGTGGATGATTTCACATGAGGGAATTCAAATTCAGAAATTATAGTGGAAAGTTAACAATATTTTATATGTAATGATCTGCTATTACATTTCCTGAAAGAGATGCCGGCAATTTCCTTCTGCATGGTGAAACAGAATATAGACAGCTGTACGGCACACATCAGTGCTCCCCGGGCTTTCATCAGCTCAGGGCCACCAACATGACCCTTGTACTGTATGGGTGCCACCAACATGACCCTTGTACTGTATGGGTGCCACCAACATGACCCTTGTACTGTATGGGTGCCACCAACATGACCCTTACTCTGTATGAGAGTCACCAACATGACCCTTACTCTGTATGGGTGCCACCAACATGACCCTTACTCTGTATGAGTGACACCAACATGACCCTTACTCTGTATGAGTGACACCAACATGACCCTTACTCTGTATGAGAGTCACCAACATGACCCTTACTCTGTATGGGTGCCACCAACATGACCCTTACTCTGTATGGGTGCCACCAACATGACCCTTGTACTGTATGGGTGCCACCAACATGACCCTTACTCTGTATGGGTGCCACCAACATGACCCTTGTACTGTATGGGTGCCACAAACATGACCCTTGTACTGTATGGGTGCCACCAACATGACCCTTGCACTGTATGGGTGCCACCAACATGACCCTTGTACTGCATGGGTGCCACCAACGTGACCCTTGTACTGTATGGGTGCCACCAACATGACCCTTGTACTGTATGGGTGCCACCAACGTGACCCTTGTACTGTATGGGTGCCACCAACATGACCCTTACTCTGTATGGGTGCCACCAACATGACCCTTACTCTGTATGGGTGCCACCAACATGACCCTTGTACTGTATGAGAGTCACCAACATGACCCTTGTACTGTATGGGTGCCACCAACATGACCCTTACTCTGTATGAGTGCCACCAACATGACCCTTACTCTGTATGGGTGCCACCAACATGACCCTTACTCTGTATGAGAGTCACCAACATGACTCTTACTCTGTATGGGTGCCACCAACATGACCCTTGTACTGTATGGGTGCCACCAACATGACTCTGTATGAGAGTGATCAACATGACCCTTGTACTGTATGAGAGTCACCAACATGACCCTTACTCTGTATGGGTGCCACCAACATGACCCTTACTCTGTATGGGTGCCACCAACATGACCCTTACTCTGTATGGGTGCCACCAACATGACCCTTGTACTGTATGAGAGTCACCAACATGACCCTTACTCTGTATGAGTGACACCAACATGACCCTTACTCTGTATGAGTGACACCAACATGACCCTTACTCTGTATGGGTGCCACCAACATGACCCTTACTCTGTATGAGAGTCACCGACATGACCCTTACTCTGTATGGGTGCCACCAACATGACCCTTACTCTGTATGGGTGCCACCAACATGACCCTTACTCTGTATGAGAGTCACCGACATGACCCTTACTCTGTATGGGTGCCACCAACATGACCCTTACTCTGTATGGGTGCCACCAACATGACCCTTACTCTGTATGGGTGCCACCAACATGACCCTTACTCTGTATGGGTGCCACCAACATGACCCTTACTCTGTATGAGAGTCACCAACATGACCCTTACTCTGTATGGGTGCCACCAACATGACCCTTGTACTGTATGAGAGTCACCAATATGACCCTTATTCTGTATGGGTGCCACCAACATGACCCTCTGTATGGGGGCCACCAACATGACCCTTACTCTGTATGGGTGCCACCAACATGACCCTTGTACTGTATGGGTGCCACCAACATGACCCTTGTACTGTATGGGGGCCACCAACATGACCCTTACTCTGTATGGGTGCCACCAACATGACCCTTACTCTGTATGAGAGTCACCAACATGACCCTTGTACTGTATGGGTGCCACCAACATGACCCTTACTCTGCATGGGTGCCACCAACATGACCCTTACTCTGTATGGGTGCCACCAACATGACCCTTACTCTGTATGGGTGCCACCAACATGACCCTTACTCTGTATGGGTGCCACCAACATGACCCTTACTCTGTATGAGAGTCACCAACATGACCCTTGTACTGTATGGGTGCCACCAACATGACCCTTACTCTGTATGGGTGCCACCAACATGACCCTTACTCTGCATGGGTGCCACCAACATGACCCTTATTCTGTATGGGTGCCACCAACATGACCCTTACTCTGTATGGGTGCCACCAACATGACCCTTGTACTGCATGGGTGCCACCAACATGACCCTTACTCTGTATGGGCGCCACCAACATGACCCTTGTACTGTATGGGTGCCACCAACATGACCCTTATTCTGTATGAGAGTCACCAACATGACCCTTACTCTGTATGGGTGCCACCAACATGACCCTTACTCTGTATGAGTGCCACCAACATGACCCTTACTCTGTATGGGTGCCACCAACATGACCCTTACTCTGTATGGGTGCCACCAACATGACCCTTATTCTGTATGAGAGTCACCAACATGACCCTTACTCTGTATGGGTGCCACCAACATGACCCTTACTCTGTATGGGTGCCACCAACATGACCCTTGTACTGTATGGGTGCCACCAACATGACCCTTACTCTGTATGGGTGCCACCAACATGACCTTACTCTGTATGGGTGCCACCAACATGACCCTTACTCTGTATGGGTGCCACCAACATGACCCTTACTCTGTATGAGTGGCACCAACATGACCCTTACTCTGTATGAGTGGCACCAACATGACCCTTACTCTGTATGGGTCCCACCAACATGACCCTTACTCTGTATGAGTGGCACCAACATGACCCTTACTCTGTATGGGTGCCACCAACGTGACCCTTACTCTGTATGGGTGCCACCAACATGACCCTTACTCTGTATGGGTGCCACCAACATGACCCTTACTCTGTATGGGTGCCACCAACATGACCCTTACTCTGTATGGGTGGCACCAACATGACCCTTACTCTGTATGAGAGTCACCCACATGACCCTTACTCTGTATGGGTGGCACCAACATGACCCTTACTCTGTATGGGTGCCACCAACATGACCCTTACTCTGTATGGGTGCCACCAACATGACCCTTACTCTGTATGAGAGTCACCAACATGACCCTTACTCTGTATGGGTGCCACCAACATGACCCTTACTCTGTATGGGTGGCACCAACATGACCCTTACTCTGTATGGGTGCCACCAACATGACCCTTACTCTGTATGGGTGCCACCAACATGACCCTTACTCTGTATGAGAGTCACCAACATGACCCTTACTCTGTATGGGTGCCACCAACATGACCCTTACTCTGTATGAGTGCCACCAACATGACCCTTACTCTGTATGGGTGCCACCAACATGACCCTTACTCTGTATGGGTGGCACCAACATGACCCTTACTCTGTATGGGTGGCACCAACATGACCCTTACTCTGTATGGGTGGCACCAACATGACCCTTATTCTGTATGGGTGGCACCAACATGACCCTTATTCTGTATGGGTGCCACCAACATGACCCTTACTCTGTATGGGTGGCACCAACATGACCCTTATTCTGTATGGGTGCCACCAACATGACCCTTACTCTGTATGGGTGCCACCAACATGACCCTTGTACTGTATGGGTGCCACCAACATGACCCTTACTCTGTATGGGTGCCACCAACATGACCCTTGTACTGTATGAGAGTCACCAACATGACCCTTACTCTGTATGGGTGCCACCAACATGACCCTTACTCTGTATGGGTGCCACCAACATGACCCTTACTCTGTATGGGTGCCACCAACATGACCCTTACTCTGTATAGGTGCCACCAACATGACCCTTACTCTGTATGGGTGCCACCAACATGACCCTTACTCTGTATAGGTGCCACCAACATGACCCATACTCTGTATGGGTGCCACCAACATGACCCTTACTCTGTATGGGTGCCACCAACATGACCCTTACTCTGTATGGGTGCCACCAACATGACCCTTATTCTGTATGGGTGCCACCAACATGACCCTTACTCTGTATGAGTGGCACCAACATGACCCTTACTCTGTATGAGTGGCACCAACATGACCCTTACTCTGTATGGGTCCCACCAACATGACCCTTACTCTGTATGAGTGGCACCAACATGACCCTTACTCTGTATGGGTGCCACCAACGTGACCCTTACTCTGTATGGGTGCCACCAACATGACCCTTACTCTGTATGGGTGCCACCAACATGACCCTTACTCTGTATGGGTGCCACCAACATGACCCTTACTCTGTATGGGTGGCACCAACATGACCCTTACTCTGTATGAGAGTCACCCACATGACCCTTACTCTGTATGGGTGGCACCAACATGACCCTTACTCTGTATGAGAGTCACCAACATGACCCTTACTCTGTATGGGTGCCACCAACATGACCCTTACTCTGTATGAGTGCCACCAACATGACCCTTACTCTGTATGAGAGTCACCAACATAATCCTTATGTATGGATCCCCTAATGGCCGGTGGCTGTATGGATCCTCAGTGGCCGGTGGTTGTTTAGATCCTCAGTGGCCGGTGGCTGTATAGATCCTCAGTGGCCAGTGGCTGTATGGAACCTCAGTGGCCGGTGTCTGTACAGATCCTCAGTGGCCGGTGGCTGTATAGATCCTCAGTGGCCGGTGGCTGTATAGATCCTCAGTGGCCGGTGGCTGTATGGATCCTCAGTGGCCGGTGGCTGTATAGATCCTCAGTGGCCGGTGGTTTTATAGATCCTCAGTAGCTGTATAGATCCTCAGTGGCCGGTGGTTGTATAGATCCTAAGTGGCCGGTGGTTGTGTAGATCCTCAGTGGCCAGCGGCTGTATAGATCCTCAGTGGTCGGTGGCTGTATAGATCCTCAGTGGCCGGTGGCAGTATAGATCCTCAGTGGCCGGTTGCTGTATAGATTCTCAGTGGCCGGTGGCTGTATAGATCCTCAGTGGCCGGTGGCTGTATAGATCCTCAGTGGCCGGTGGCTGTATAGATCCTCAGTGGCCGGTGGCTGTATCGTGTTGTGTAAATGTTGGAATTTACTAAACACCCCTCATTAGCAGATTGGAGTGTTTAGGGCCCTTAAATGGCGGTGTGATCCTATGACGGGCGGTTGGATGAAATTCTGGGATTCCAGGCTCATCAGACACGTCCCCCGTTCCTCGGCCGTGGCCTCCCCTCCCCCCTCCAATGTAGATATCAGATGGAATCCAATTACAAGGCTATAAGCACACATATTAGGGACGTAATGGACGGCGTTTCCAGTGCTGGTTGGTGGAGAAGCTTATTTCATGGCAAATAAATATTCGCTCACCGGCATGTCGCGCCGAGCAGCTGCGCCGACCCCTGACATGATGGAACGCTAAATATCATCTCCCTATACATGTTCACCCTAATAAATCACGCCTCCCCTCCCCCGCCCCGCGCCTGGGTGACAGCCCCACTTTGCATTTTATGGAGAACGGGACAAGCCGGCCAAACATATTTCTTTGACTTTCTAATGTGTTGCGAGATAAAAGGCCACGCTTCATGGCGTGACGTCTCCGGGGAGCCATCGATCTCCGGGATTGGCCCCTTAATATTCAATGATGAGGAATACATGGTGTGTGCGGGGGAAGGGAGTCCTACAGAGTCCCCATCCTCCTCAATCAGAGAGGTGAGACCGGGAGCTTCCATGACCCAGGCCTACTATGATGTCATCATGATGATGTCACCCGTTTCTACTCATTAACCATGAATGGAGAAACTCCTTAACCCCTTCAATACCGGGAACTTTCACCCCCTTCCTGCCCTCCACCCCCTCAATACAGGGCACTTTCATCCCCTTCCTGTCCCCCCCCAATACAGGGCACTTTCATCTCCTTCCTGTCCCCCCCCAATACAGGGCACTTTCATCTCCTTCCTGTCCCCCCCCAATACAGGGCACTTTCATCCCCTTCCTGTCCCCCCCCAATACAGGGCACTTTCATCTCCTTCCTGCCCTCCCCCCAATACAGGGCACTTTCACCCCATTCCTGCCCTCCCCCCCAATACAGGGCACTTTCACCCCCCTTCCTGTCCCCCCCTCAATACAGGGCACTTTCATCCCCTTCCTGTCCCCCCCTCAATACAGGGCACTTTCACCCCCCCTCCTGCCCTTCCCCCCCAATACAGGGCACTTTCATCTCCTTCCTGTCCCCCCCAATACAGGGCACTTTCACCCCATTCCTGCCCTCCCCCCCAATACAGGGCACTTTCACCCCCCTTCCTGCCCCCCTCCCCAATACAGGGCACTTTCACCCCCCCTCCTGCCCTTCCCCCCCAATACAGGACACTTTCACCCCCTTCCTGCCCCCCCTCAGGACAGGGCACTTTCACCCCTTCCTGCCTCCCCTCCCCAATACAGGGCACTCTCACCACCCTTCCTGCCCCCCCTCAACTCAGGGCACTTTCACTCCCTTCCTGCACTCCCCCCTCAATACAGGGCACTTTCACCCCCTTCTTGCCCCCCCCAATACAGGGCACTTTCACCCCCTTCCTGTCCCCCCCAATACAGGGAACTTTCACCCCATTCCTGCCCTCCCCCCAATACAGGGCACTTTCACCCCCCTTCCTGCCCTCCCCCAAATACAGGGCACTTTCACCCCCTTCCTGCCCTCCCCCAATACAGGGCACTTTCACGCCCCTTCCTGCCCCCCGTCAATACAGGGCACTTTCACCCCCTTCCTGCCCTCCCCCCTCAATACAGGGCACTTTCACCCCTTCCTGCCCTCCCCCCCTCAATACCGGGAACTTTCACCCCCTTCTTGCCCTCCCCCCTCAATACAGGGCACTTTCCCCCCCTTCCTGTCCCCCCCAATACAGGGCACTTTCACCCCCTTCCTGCCCTCCCCCCTCAATACAGGGTACTTTCACCCCTTCCTGCCCTCCCCCCCTCAATACAGGGCACTTTCACCCCCTTCCTGTCCCCCCCCCCTCAATACAGGGCACTTTCACCCCCTTTCTGTCCCCCCAATACAGGGAACTTTCACCACCCTTCCTGCCCTCCACCCCCTCAATACAGGGCACTTTCACCCCATTCCTGCCCTCCCCCCCAATACAGGGCACTTTCACCCCCTTCCTGCCCTCCCCCCTCAATACAGGGCACTTTCACCCCCTTCCTGCCCTCCCAATACAGGGAACTTTCACCCCCTTCCTGCCCTCCCCCCTCAATACAGGGCACTTTCACCCCTTCCTGCCCTCCCCCCCCTCAATACCGGGAACTTTCACCCCCTTCTTGCCCTCCCCCCTCAATACAGGGCACTTTCACCCCCTTCCTGTCCCCCCCAATACAGGGCACTTTCACCCCCTTCCTGCCCCCCCCCCTCAATACAGGGTACTTTCACCCCTTCCTGCCCTCCCCCCCTCAATACAGGGCACTTTCACCCCCTTCCTGTCCCCCCCCCTCAATACAGGGCACTTTCACCCCCTTTCTGTCCCCCCAATACAGGGAACTTTCACCACCCTTCCTGCCCTCCACCCCCTCAATACAGGGCACTTTCACCCCCTTCCTGCCCCCCCCCCCAATACAGGGCACTTTCACCCCCTTCCTGCCCTCCCCCCTCAATACAGGGCACTTTCACCCCCTTCCTGCCCTCCCAATACAGGGAACTTTCACCCCCTTCCTGCCCTCCCCCCTCAATACAGGGCACTTTCACCCCTTCCTGCCCTCCCCCCCTCAATACCGGGAACTTTCACCCCCTTCTTGCCCTCCCCCCTCAATACAGGGCACTTTCACCCCCTTCCTGTCCCCCCCAATACAGGGCACTTTCACCCCCTTCCTGCCCTCCCCCCTCAATACAGGGTACTTTCACCCCTTCCTGCCCTCCCCCCCTCAATACAGGGCACTTTCACCCCCTTCCTGTCCCCCCCCCCTCAATACAGGGCACTTTCACCCCCTTCCTGTCCCCCCCCCCTCAATACAGGGCACTTTCACCCCCTTTCTGTCCCCCCAATACAGGGAACTTTCACCCCCTTTCTGCCCAGCCCAGTTTTCACTTTGAATGACAATGTATCCATATGATATTTGTATCATTTTATTTGCACACATAAAGATTGAGATTTCTATTGGTGGTATTTAATCTCCTCTGGGGGGGAGGGGGTATTTAATCTCCTCTGGGGGGGAGGGGGTATTTAATCTCCTCTGGGGGGGAGGGGGTATTTAATCTCCTCTGGGGGGGAGGGGGTATTTAATCTCCTCTGGGGGGGTATTTAATCTCCTCTGGGGGGGTATTTAATCTCCTCTGGGGGTGGGGGGTATTTATTGCTCAGCAAATGAAAAAAGAACAAATATTTTGTGGACATTTTTTTCTTAGTTTCTGTTATAAAATTTTGCAAATAAGTATTTTTTTTCTTTACAGATGTGGCCTGATGAGGCTGCACTGATAAGCTTCACTGATAGGCACTGATTAGATGGCACTGATAGGCTGCAATAATGAGGCTGCACTAATGAAATGGCACTAATGGGAACTGATGAGGTGGTACTGATGAGGCTGCACTGATTGGCAGTGACGAGGCTGTACTGATGGGCACCAATAAGGTGCACTGATAGGAACTGATGAGGCTGCACTGATGAGGCTGCACTGATGAAATGGCACTAATAAGCTGCACTGATGGACACTGATGAGGTGGTACTGATGAGGCTGCACTGATGGACACTGATGAATGCATTAATGAGGCTGTACTGATGAAATAGCACTAAAAAGGTGGCACTGAGGGGCATTGATGAGGTGGCACTAATGACACTGGACTGATAAGATGGCACTGATTGGAACTGATGAGGCTACACTGATGGACACTGATGAAATAGACACTGATGCGCTGATGAAATAGCACTAATGGGCACTGATAAGGTGCTCTAATAGGAACTGATGAAGTGGTACTGATGAGGCTGCACTGATAAGCTGCACTGATTGGCAGTGATGAGGCTGCACTGATGAGACAGCACTGATGGGCACTAATAAGGTGCACTGATAGGAACTGATGAGGTGGTACTGATGAGGCTGCACTGATTGGCAGTGATGAGGCTGCACTGATGAGACAGCACTGATGGGTACTAATAAGGTGCACTGATAGGAACTGATGAGGTGGTACTGATGAGGCTGCACTGATGGACACTGATGAGGCTTCATTAATGAGGCTGCACGGATGAAATAGCACTAATAAGGTGCACTGATGGGAACTGATGAGGCGGCACTGATAAGGTGGCACTGATTGGCAGTGATGAGGCTGCACTGATGGGCACTTCCCCCCACAGTGCTGCTGGCTTCTCTTGGGCACAATGTTAGGATGGAGAGCGGGGGGGGGGGTTTGGGGTGGAGCAGTGAACATGTGATTACTGACCCCTTTCTTCCCTGTGTTCATTCATAACTGAAGCAAAGTAAATTGTGTTTAATAAGCTCCAGCGTGTATGTGAACAGGGAGCCTCTGTACGGAGAGTTTCCTGTTCATTCATCTGGGATGCAGCTGAGGCTGCAGAGAAGGGATTGGGAATCCTCAATTCCTTTCTCAAAAATGAGACATCAGGGGTCTGTTTATACCCCCCACATTGTTCACCACCCCCCCCCCCCACCCCACAGGGCTGTAAAATAAAAGGTGAACAATAAAAATATAAAATTCCAAGACAAAAAAATGAACTAGGGATTCATTCTCACAGGTGGCCATATGAATGAAGTGTCACGGGTCCTAATCAGACAGGTGCAGATGAGAAGCCACTCCCCTTGGGGGCCCCTGCCAGGCAAGACGCTTACCCCGACTTGTTTATTCCCCGACTTAGTTGGGGTAGGCGGTACACTTTGGTGGGGGTGGATCAGTCACGCCCTGTGACCTTTGACCTCTGGGGGAAGTTCCAATTCCTGAGTCCTAGCCTTATTCTTCAATAGGAAACCCTAACCCTATCCCTAACCCCTAACCCTTTCCCTAACCCTATCCCTAACCTCTAACCCTATCCCTATCCCTAACCCTAACCTCTAACCCTATCCCTAACCCCATCCCTAACCCTAACCCTATCCCTAACCTCTAACCCTATCCCTAACCCCTATCCCTAACCCCTATCCATAACCATATCCCTAACCCTAACCATATGCCTAAACCTAACCCTAACCCTATCCCTAACCCTAACCCTAACCCAAACCTCTAACCCCATCCCTAACCCCTATCCCTAACCATATCCCTAACCCTAACCTCTAACCCTAACCCCTAACCCTATGCCTAACCCTAACCCTAACCCTATCCCTAACCTCTAACCCTATCCCTAACCCCTATCCCTAACCCCTATCCCTAACCATATCCCTAACCCTAACCTCTAACCCTAACCCCTAACCCTATGCCTAACCCTAACCCTATCCCTAACCTCTAACCCTATCCCTAACCCCTATCCCTAACCATATCCCTAACCCTAACCTCTAACCCCTAACCCTATCCCTAACCCTAACCCTAACCCCTATCCCTAACCCCTAACCCTATCCCTAACCTCTAACCCTATCCCTAACCCCTAACCCTAACCTCTAACCCTAACCCTTATCCCTAACCCCTATCCCTAACCATATCCCTAACCCTAACCCCTATCCCTAACCATATCCCTATCCCTAACCCCTAACCCTATCCCTAACCCCTAACCCTAACCCTATCCCTAACCCTATCCCTAACCCCTAACCCTAATCCTAACCCTAACCCCTAGCACCTAACCCATATGGGGCCCCTGTGATTTCTAACAGCAGCCCAGCCTGCAGAACCTGAAACCGTTGCCGTGGCGTTCTCTGTAGAACCCGGAAGGTCCGCAGAGCTCAATTCTCACTCTTCCCCTATAAAGATATGAAGATGTCGGAAGACGAGGAATAACACTGTCGCTTTTTACGAGAAGATTTTACTCTGCCGGGCAAAAAAGACGCCAATAAAATCCGCAAATTGAACTTATTCCAGCTGAAGCAAAACTCCAAGTCCTCAAGATGCAGCAAATAAATGCGGGGAGAACGCGACGCGCTGGCGGAAACTCCAAGTTCTAATTTAGTTTTAATGTATTTAATACGAAACTTAGGAGATGATGAAGGGCAGAGAGCCGGTGACAGGAAGTTTATAGAGAAGATGATGCGCGCTCAGTGATCGGGTGACGGGCCGGGGGGGGGGGGCGGGATGGTAAATGGAGCAATCAGTACTCAGGCCGTCGATCGATGTCTCTGGACGCGCCGATCTTCCCTCTGAACGAAGAATCAACAATTATACCGCATGATCGCTGACTCCCAGGCTCCGCCTCCTTTAAGGCTTCCATGACTGAGCTCCCGCTGGGGAGAGGCGCTTCCGGGGTGGAGTGTGGTCTGGCGGTATGCGTCATCCTTAAAGTGATATTACACCCTCCTCAGGTATAATCCCTTACTGAGTATGAAGAACCTTTATCTCTAATCCTCGTCTATGTTCCTCCCCCTACCCTCCTCTGAGCATGATCCCCTGGTTCCTCCCCCTACCCTCCTCTGAGCATGATTCCCTGGTTCCTCCCCCTACCCTCCTCTGAGCATTATCCCCAGGTTCCTCCCCCTACCCTCCTCTGATCATGATTCCCTGGTTCCCCCCCCCTACCCTCCTCTGATCATGATCCCCTGGTTCCTCCCCCTACCCTCCTCTGAGCATGATCCCCCGGTTCTACCCCCTACCCACCTCTGAGCATGATCCTCTGGTTCCACCCCCTACCCTCCTCTGAGCATCATCCCCTGGTTCCACTCCCTACTCTCCTCTGATCATGATCCCCTGGTTCCTCCCCCTACCCTTCACTGAGCATGATCCCCTGGTTCCCCCCCCCCCCCCCACCCTCCTCGGAGCATGATCCCCTGGTTCCTCCCCCTTTCCTCCTCTGAGCATGATCCCCTGGTTCCACCCCCTACCCTCCTCTGAGCATGATCCCCTGGTTCCTCCCCCTACCCTCCTCTGATCACGATCCCCTGGTTCCTCCCACTACTCTCCTCTGAGCACGATCCCCTGGTTCCTCCCACTACTCTCCTCTGAGCACGATCCCCCGGTTTCACCCCCTACACGCCCTCTGAGCATCATGCCCTGGTTCCTCCCCCTACCCTCCTTTGAGCATGATCCCCTGGTTCCTCCCCCTACCCTCCTCTGAGCATGATCCGCCAGTTCCTCCCCCTACCCTCCTCTGAGCATCATCCCCTGGTTCCTCCCCCTACCCTCCTCTGAGCATGATCCCCTGGTTCCTCCCCCTACCCTCCTCTGAGCATGATCCGCCAGTTTCTCCCCCTACCCTCCTCTGAGCATCATCCCCTGGTTCCTCCCCCTACCCTCCTCTAAGCATGATCCGCCAGTTCCTCCCCCTACCCTCCTCTGAGCATCATCCCCTGGTTCCTCCCACTACCCTCCTCTGAGCACGATCCCCCGGTTTGACCCCCTACCCACCTCTCAGCATCATTGCCCTGTTTTTTTTTTTTTTTTTGCATTATTACCTATAAATGAATCCATTCATTTTAGTTTTGCCCAAGCCGTGTCTTCTCCTGGATCTTTGCTGGGAGCGGGAAAGTGTTAAATCCGGCTGGCAGCCATAGTTCAGCAAAAAAACTTTCATTAATCTGCAGTGCAAGCTGCGCCCGGGTTAGCGAGACCCGGATAATTCTTTATAGTTGGCACTGCCTGTAAAATATGCACTCCAAAATAAAAAGTAGAAATTCTCAACAGTCATAACTATTTACTGTTCATCCTGCTGTGTGCTTGAGATGTAATTAAAGCTAATTATTTCTGCATGCTAAATGTCGTTTTAAGGAATGCAAGGGTCATTTAAAGCAATAATAACTGTAACATATTCCTATGTAGGGCATAATGTGCAGATTAGACTTCGCAGGCAGAATTATTCCCCGGTGAGATTAATAGTGGAAAAGTGGCAAAGCAGCTGGCACCGGCAACGCTGCCAAATACCAACGCAAAATACATTTGATGGGTAGAAATGATTTTATTACCGGAGATAAAAGGGCCGTTTGCCCGGGTACACAGCAGCGGGGATGTTCTGTGCGTTGCGTAGGTGGCGTCACACCACATAACAGGTAATGAAATGGTGCCAGTCATCGGTGCGCGGCACATTGTTTATTTCCTCCATTAAACATATTTACAAAGAAATTTATAATCTGCAAGTGATCCAAAAATATCCAGGATTTATAGATACATCTACCCAGGGCTTTTACCGTGCAGGTGCTCCCCCCTTCTGAGTCATCCTTGTCTCTGCCCGCTACCCTCCTCTGAGCATGGTCACCTGGTTCCACCCCCTACCCACCTCTGAGCATCATCCCCTAAAGTCCAAAGTCCAAACACGCATGCTCGGAACCAATGCTAAAGATCAGACAACAATAGCAGAAGTTGCCCAAAGGGTGGCGGTAAAGAGCTGAAAAACCACGTGGTTTGGTGAATGTTGGTGTACCGGTATGGCCCGTGGGACCCAGAGGCTCTTGAAGGGTGTGGGGTACTTCTGTGTCAGCTTCACCAATGACTCTTGTGTCTAGGGTCATCCTATGTCCACTAGGGGCATAGGATGACTGAGAAATTATATCATGGATTACATGAGATGGGACAGTAATGATAATTCATGTATTGCAGGAAATCTTGAAATATTACAAGTTGTTCATTCTGACCCCAACAGGTCAATAGAGTGTCTCCTTCAATGTGGAACATAGACTGTTGAGATGTTAATTGATGTTAATCACCTTCAGCTACCTGACTGTAGTGATGAAAGCTTGCTGTGATTGCATTCTATTGTTTATTGTGTTAATTAAGCCCGGCTCCTAAGATATTTTATGGTGCTATGCTAACTAACTCTGTATTGTGTGAAAGTTCTATTGATGCTAATATGTGTTGTGACTTAGCACACTCTAAAGGTCATTCACTAAAGGAATGTGGATTGTGTAGCAGGTGAGAATAGCTTATCGCGGAGTCAGAAAGTCTGTCTATGATGTGGATTGAGGGGGACTCGTTAGCACCCATTGTGTGATGTTGTGGGTGGAGTGTTTCATTTGATTACTGCAGCATGCTTTCTAACTGTATATAAGAAACCTGAGTTTACCATTAAAGTCATAGGGCCATATTCTCAGAAGAGTTACGACGGTGTATCTCTGTTTTTTGACCCGCGTATCTATGCGAGTGATTCCTAGAATCCTTTTCGCATAGATACGCTGAAGATCCGACATGTGTAAGTCACTTTACACTGTCGGATCTTAAATGTAATTCCCCCGCCGGCCGCTAGGTGGCGTTTTTGTTCAGGTCTCATTTGTTTATGCAAATGAGCCTGATACGCCGATTCCCGAACGAAATTTGGGATTACGTCGTTTGCGTAAGCGTAAGGTTACCCCTGCTATATGAGGGGTAACCTTACGCCAGTCCCACGTAGGCCATGTTAAGTATGGCGTCGGGTCCGCGTCGTCTTTTCCCGTCGGGTACATCGTTTTACTAAGTCGTTCTTGAATACGACTTTACGTCAATGACGCACACGTCGGCGTCATTGACGTTTTCCGCCGAGAACTGTAGCATGCGCACTGGGCTATTTTAAGCCCGGCGCATGCGCAGTTCGAACAGCACGGGGGCGCGCTTAATTTAAATATAAGCCGCCCCCTTTGAAATACGCGGGGATACGCCGGGCCTTTTACACTACGCCTCCGCAAACTACAGAGCAAGTGCTTGAGGAATACGGCACTTGCTCCAGTAAGTTGCGGCGGCGTAGTGTAAATGGCTTACGCTACGCCCGCCGCAAATCTACGAGAATATGGCCCATTCTGTTTGGAACCAGAGAACAGAGTCTGGTCAGGATACCAAAAACTAAATACAAGTCCAAAGGAGAAAGAAGGTTTGCTTTCCAGGGTCCTAGACTATGGAACGCTTTACCAACCAGCATTCGGTTGGAGGAAAACCACCTGATTTTCAGAAGACGGATCAAAACTCTGCTCTTTTGAGGTCATGAGTCACAGACAACTAGCGCCCAGAAGCGATTCAGTTCGCATGTGTTGCGCTCTATAAATTTTTCATTCATTCATTCATTCAGAGTCGTGTCTTGTTATTCTGGGGGGGAAATCCAATGGGTCCTGTCTGCTGGATTGTGGAGTGTCGAAAGCTGTCTTGGGTTGGTGGAATGGAATATCGTAACGGCGTTAACCCCTGACCGTTACAGTTGGCTGAAAACGTTCTGCCGTGTGAATGCAGAACAAGTTCACAACACTACTTCTCCCTCACTAGGAAGACCCTGGTGCATATCGGCAGGAGGCAACCGATGATCCTACGGCTGAGTGAGTAGATGACCCCCAATGCTGAAGGGAAATGACTATGTGTAGCTTTTCAATTCACCAGCAGCATTAGGAATCCTGTGGGACATTCAGGGCCAGATTCACAGAACAAATACGCCGGAGTATCTGCTGATATCTCCTGATACTCCGACATATTTTCAAATTTGCCGCGTCGTATCTTAAATTGTGATTCACAAACAAGATACGACGGCATTTGGCTAAGATCCGACAGGCGTACGCCTTCGTACGCCTTCGTACGCCTTCGTACGCCTTCGGATCTTAGGCTGCAATACTTCGGCCGCCGCTGGGTGGAGTTTGCGTAGTTTTCCAGCGTTGGGTATGCAAATTAGCTTTTACGGCGATCCACGAAGCTACTCGCGTGCATTACAACGTTTTTTCCCGTTGCAAAGTTAAGCCATCTTTTTCGTGGCTTAACTTTACAACAGCCATGTTAAAGTATGGCCGTCGTTCCCACGTCCAATTTTTAATTATTATTTTTTTCGGCGTAAGTACGTTGCGCACGTCGCCATTCACAAACACGTTGGGGCGCTGTAATTTCGCGCAAAGCACGTCGGAAAATTTACTAACGGAGCATGCGCAGAACATTTGGCGTGGGAGTGCGCCTAATTTAAATGGTACACGCCGGACGTCTTTACGTTACTCTGCCGCAAGTTTATACTCAAGTGCTTTGTGAATCAAGCACTTACGAGAAAAACTTGCGTTGGTGTAACGTAAAGACGATACGTTACGCCGCCGCATTTGTACCTGAATCCGGCCCCCAGTTTCTGAGGAGCAGCCAAAAATTTAGTCCTAGAGTTGTTAATTTTGCAGTTTATTGGGGTGTCCTCGGCTCCCTACCCCTACCCAAGCTTTTCGTTCATAAAAAAAATGATTAAAGTTTTCTATGCTGGTGGAAAAGGGGGGAAATATAGGACCAAATTCACTGGCGGCTCCTCGGGGGAGGCGCTACATTTAGATAGCACATCATATAGAAGAAATGGGACCTTCATTTGTTTGCTCCCTTTGCTGTATGAACGATGCTGAAGTGTCTGGAAATCCATAAAATTCTATTTGCCAGATTCAGTAAGACTTACGACGGCGTATCACTAGATACGCCGTTGTAAGTCCGAATGCGGCGCCGTCGTATCTTTAAGCGTATGCTCAGTCTGAGATACGCTTCACTGTTGCTAAGATACGACCGCCGTAAGTCTCCTACGCCGTCGTATCTTAGCTGCATATTTACGCTGGCCGCTAGGGGCCTGTACGTGGATTTACGCTTAGAATATGCAAATGACCTAGATATGCCGATTCACGAGCGTACTTGCGCCCGATACGCTGTTTACGCAAGTCGTTTTTCCGGCGTAAAGATAAACCACCAAAAAGATGGCGCAGCCCATGCAAGGTATGGACGACGGAACAGCCGTCGTATTTTACGTGGTTTGCGTAAGCGTATGTGAATGGGGCTGGGCGTGAATGCTTCGAAAGCATTGAGTATTTCCGACGTGATTCCGAGCATGCGTGCGCATGCACCGTACAAACGGCCCTCATTTACATGGGGTCACGGCTACTTTACAAGGAGCACGCCCCCTATCTGCCTAATTTGAATTAGGCGGGGTTACGCCGGGCCATTTGCGCTACGCCGACGTAACTTAGGAGGCAAGGGCCAGATTCACAAAAGAGATATGACGGCGTATCTCCTGATACGTCGTATCTCTGTGATCCGCCCGTCGTATCTATGCGGCTGAGTCATAGAATCAGGTTACGCATAGATAGCCCTAAGATCCGACAGGTGTAATTGACTTACACTGTCGGATCTTAAGGATGCAATTCTAGGCCGGCCGCTAGGTGGCAAGGCCATTGCGGTCGGCGTTGAATATGCAAATGACTAGTTATGGCGATCCCCGAACGTCCGCGCTGCCCGTCGATCTAACTTTACGTCGTCTCCGTCGAGATACGCCGCATAAAATTAGGGCTGAGCCCTAGGTGTTCTAAGCCATGTTAAGTATGGCCGTCGTTCCCGTGTCGAAATTGAAAAAATCACGTTGTTTGCGTAAGTCGTCCGTGAATGGCGCTGGACGCCATTTACGTTAACGTCTAAACAAATGACGTCCGTGCGACGTCATTTAGCGCAATGCACGTCGGGTAATTTACCCGACGGAGCATGCGCAGTACGTTCGGCGTGGGAACGCGCCTAATTTAAATGGTGCCCGCCCCATTTGAATTGGACGGGCTTGCGCCGAGCGCATTTACGTTACACCGCCGCAAGTTTACAGGTAAGTGCTTTGTGACTCAGGCACTTATGCTGCAAACTTGCGGCGGTGTAACGTAAATGGATTACGTTACGCCGCTGCTGCGTAGCGGAAATGTATGTGAATCTGGCCCCAAGTGCTTTGTGAATACTGGGGTGGATTCAGGTACTGCTGCGCACTTCTTACGGAGGCGCAGCGTTACGTTTTTACGCTGCTCCTCCGCAAATTACTTGCGCTACGCTTGATTCAGGAAGCAGTAGCTCCGTAATTTGCGGAGGCGCTCCGTAAAAATGGCCGGCGTAAGCGCGCGTAATTTAAATGATCCCGTAGGGGGCGTGGATCATTTAAATTAGGCGCGTTCCCGCGCCGAACGTAGTGCGCATGCTCCGTCGGGAAACTTTCCCGACCTGCATTGCGGAAAATGACGTCGCAAGGGCGTCATTTGCTTTAGCGTGAACGTAAATGGCGTCCAGCGCCATTCACGATTCACTTACGCAAACGACGTAATTTTTTTAAACCGCGACGCGGGAACGACGGGTATACTTAGCATTGGCTGCCCCTGCTAATATCAGGAGCAGCCTTACGCGGAACCCGACGAACGCAAACGACGTAAAATGCGTACGCAGGGCGCGTGTAGGTTTGTGAATCGGCGTTAGTATGCAATTTGCATACTCTACGCTGACCACTACGGGAACGCCACCTAGCGGCCATCGTAAGAATGCAGCCTACGATATGACTGGCATAAGAGCCTTATGCCGCGCATATCTTAGGCTGCCGTCGGCGTGCTTTCTGAATCAGGAGCAGTCGATACGCCGGCGCAACTAAGCAATTGCGCTACGTAACTATGGTTACGCAGACGCAATTGCTTACTGAATGTAGCCCAAAGTCCTTGCCTCACTATGTTACGTCGGCGTAGTGCAAATGGGATGGGATGCGCTACGCCGGCAGAAAGATACGCGCCTCTACGTGAATCCGGCCATATATATATATTTTTCTCTCTGAGATATAAACTCTAAAAACATTAAGCACTTTTCCATGACCTCGACTCCGTAAACGTTCCCGGAAATTTCAGCATCAAAGTGGATATTCCCTCCTGGCCTCCTTTGCCTCTTGTAGGTGAGAATGTAATCGGTAGGAAATGACGCTCGGGAGATGAAATCATAGCGCTGGCCGGATCATGCTAAAGAAGAGTTTCTTTCCACGTATGTTCCCTATTGGCTCCTTTGTGTCAGGGTCAGTTCCAGGGCAATCTGCTACCTGCTGGGAGACAATGGCAAATAAACAAGACGCCCCGCTCTCGGGGACGCTGCGGCGCTGGGTGAATCTGGGGGCAGGAGTGCAGGGCCGGGTGAGATGCCATTTACACTGGATGGGGGGAGAAGAGAAGGGAGAAGAGAAGTCAAATGATGACAAAACACAACACATTACTATTTATCAGACATCCTTTTATATGTTTGTCCTCGGTGATGTCCGGCGGTGTCATTCACAGGCAATGGCTTTCTGCCTGTAATTGGGCCATAACTGCCAGAGGAACGGACTTGTTGCTTTATTTAAAGGGCATGTGTACTGGAGATATATATATATATACTCATTTCTATCTCTAGGCTTCTTTTCTTAACTGCTTTGTTGAAGAAGAAAAAAAAAAAAACATTGTTTACAGAGCTCAATAGCTAAAGCTTTCATCTCTCTTCTTCTGCTTTGTTTAGAAGAGCATCTGGCATCAGGCTCCACCCACTACAGGAAACTACAGGAGGGGTGGAGATAAGATCAGTCACACTGCACAAGGAGAAGAGAGCAGAGCTGTGGGAGGGGCCCAACAGGCTCCACCCACTAGATAAAACTTCAGGAGGGGGTGGAGATAAGATCAGTCACACTGCACAAGGAGAAGAGAGCAGAGCTGTGGGAGGGGCCCAGCAGGCTTCACCAACTACAGAAAACTTCAGGAGGGGGCAGAGATAAGACCAGTCACACTGCACAAGGAGAGAGAGCAGAGCTGTGGGAGGGGCCCAGCAGGCTTCACCAACTACAGAAAACTTCAGGAGGGGGTGGAGATAAGACCAGTCACACTGCACAAGGAGAGAGAGCAGAGCTGTGGGAGGAGCCCAGCAGGCTCCACCCACTACAGAAAACTTCAGGAGACGTTGGAGATAATACCAGTCACCCTGCACAGGGGGAGAGTACAGAGCTGTTGGAGGAACCCCCCCCCCCCCCCAAGGCTCTACCCATGTGTTGCTATGGCTATTTTAGTGAACATACATAGAAGAATGATACATTTTAGCTATATGCATTGTTTTTAAAAACTAGACTTCCACTATTCATATGCTAATTAACTTGTTTGACTGGTTCATGATGAGCTCAGAACAGGAAGTGATGCTACAGGAAGTAGGGGGAGCGGAAAAAGGACTGGAACACAGCCATGTGACGAACAAAGGAAGCGGCGGTAGAAGCGGCGGTAGTTGTTTTGCAAGACTCCAAGAAGCAAGGAGCGGTCTGTTCAGATCCTGAATAAAAAGGAAGAAGACTCCATCACCAGGAAGAACCAAGTTCAGTAACTTAGTGTATATATATCACATACATTGTCCATGATTACTTGCTAGGAAGGATGGATAGTTTGGGCATGTGCAAATTGTATGTATATTTTGTGATACTTTGTGTGCCATAAATTATGTCTCAGCAGACTCCACCCACTACAGAAAACTACAAGAGGGGGTTCAGGCAAGACCAGCCCCCCTGCACAAGGACAGAGCAAGCTGTGGGAGGGGCTCAGCGGCACGCTTCCTCTATACGATGTGCGGCGGCACGCTTCCTCTGTACAATGTGCGGCTGGACACGCTTCCTCTATACGATGTGCGGCGGCACGCTTCCTCTATACGATGTGCGGCGGCACGCTTCCTCTATACGATGTGCGGCGGCACGCTTCCTCTAAACGATGTGCGGCGGCGCGCTTCCTCTGTACGATGTGCGGCGGCACGCTTCCTCTATACGATGTGCGGCGTCACGCTTCCTCTATACGATGTGCGGCTGCACGCTTCCTCTATACGATGTGCGGCGGCGCGCTTCCTCTGTACGATGTGCGGCGTCACGCTTCCTCTATACGATGTGCGGCTGCACGCTTCCTCTACACGCTGTGCGGCGACATGCTTCCTCTGTACGATGTGCGGCGTCACGCTTCCTCTATACGATGTGCGGCTGCACGCTTCCTCTACACGCTGTGCGGCGGCATGCTTCCTCTATACGATGTGCGGCGGCACGCTTCCTTTATACGATGTGCGATGTTTGTGGTGAGTGCCGCATTGTTCTGGTTGATGAAATAACTTCCAGTTTTTATTTTCCTTTCAGCCGCCGACAATATTATTCATGAAATTCTTGTACACAATGAGGGAGCCGAAGACAACCCTCCGAGGAGTCGGCTGAATGAAGCTCTGCCAGGGCGGGTCTTTGAAGGAACATTCCGTCCAATCCTGGAGATGGAACATCCGACACACAAATATTCCTTCTTTGTTTCTCTCTTATGGAAATCCGGCGTTTCGGCAGAATTAGCACATCCAAGAGAACGCAGGAGGAGAACGGAATTCAGGAAAGTTGGCTTATGTTTGAAGATTGCTCAAATCCCAGCAGAGATTGTGTACCGGGGGGGGGGGGACACGGGGGACACACTGGGGGGGGGGCGTATAATGATTTTATTATGGGATCTCAACATCAAATCTGTTCTCTGATTTGTGGAAGAGAACATACAATTCACAGGATGGGAACTGAATGAGACAGACTGTTACCTTCTATAGCCAATCAAGTTGTGTTCCTAAGACCCCTTTCACACTGAAGCGTTTTTACAGCGTTTTAGCGTTAAAAATAGCGATATTAAAACGCTCATAAAACGGTCTCCATGCATCTCAATGGACCCTTTCACACGGAGTCCTGCAAGCAGCATCTTTGGAGCAGCTTTTGCGCGTTAAATAAAAACGTTCCAAAGCCGCCCCTCTCCATTGAAATGAATTGAAAGCGCTGCAAAAACGCCTTACCCTTTCACACTGAGGCGCTGCAAAAACGCCCTAAAACATTAGGGTCTTAGCAGTGCTTTACCAGCACATTGGGATTGCAGATGAGGCTTCGAATAACGATCAAATAACGCTCGAATAACGCTCGAAAAACGCTCGAAAAACGCTCGAATAACCCTTGAAAAACGCTCGAAAAACGCTCGAAAAACACTTGAATAACGCTCGAAAAACACTTGAATAACGCTCGAAAAACGCCCGAATAACGCTCTAAAAACGCTTGAATAACGCTTGAATAACGCTTGAATAACGCTTGAATAACGCTTGAATAACGCTCGAAAAACGCTCGAAAAACGGTCGAATAACGCTTGAAAAACACTCGAATAACGCTCGAAAAACGCTTGATTAACGCTTGAAAAAACACTTGAATAACGCTCAAAAAACACTTGAATAACGCTCGAATAACGCTCGAAAAACACTCGAAAAACACTCGAAAAACACTCGAAAAACACTCGAAAAACACTCGAAAAACACTCGAAAAACACTCGAAAAACACTCGAAAAACACTCGAAAAACACTCGAAAAACACTCGAAAAACACTCGAAAAACACTCGAAAAACACTTGAAAAACACTTGAAAAACACTTGAAAAACGCTTGAAAAACGCTTGAAAAACACTTGAAAAACACTTGAAAAACACTCGAATAAGGCCCCTTTCACATTGAGGAGTTCTTCAGGCGGTACATCGCTAAAAAAAGCGCTGCTATCGCGCCTGAAAAACTCCTTCACTGCAGACTCAATGTGAAAGCCGGAGGGCTGTCACACTGAGGCCATGCGCTGGCGGGAGACAAAAAAATCTCCTGCCAGCAGCATCTTTGGAGCGGTGAGAGGAGCGGCGTGTATACCGCTCCTTCACCGCTCCTTCCCATTGAAAACAACGGGAAACCGCGGCAATACCACCCGCAATGCGCCTCTATAGAGGCGCATTGCGGGCGGTATTAACCCTTTATCGGCCGCTAGCGAGGGTTAATACCGCACCGCTAGCGGCTGATTCCCACGGCAATCCCGGCGGTATAGAGACAGACAGGTCATGAAAGTATTACTTCAAGGTCATGACACAGAGGCATGATGGGATTTGTAGTTTCACCGCAGCTGGAGGGCCGAGGTCGCCTACCCCTTGTTTAGGTCATCCAACTGCCATTTTAGGGGTCACCAGAAGACGGGTCATGAAAGGGTTAAATGCTGCTGTTGTATTTCTGGAGGAAAAGATTTCTATCTCCCGCGCCCCGGTCTTTTTCTACAATCTCCACTCATCCTGCAGACAGCGACGTCCTCCCGCCACTTCCCATGCGGTAATAAATCAGCGGCACAGCGAGGATGACAGGAATGTAATGGTCCGTATCTTCCAGTGCTTTCCGTCTAATACTCCCACCATGCCTTTCACTTCACACCACGTCCCACCAGAGAACCACGTTCCCCTCTCCGCGCCTCGTCCTAAATATCGCCCATTTTATTTCTACAATCGGAAGGTTACGAAGGATCGGCCGTCTGTCTCTGCACCCGTCTGGGTGGAGCGAGAAATGTCCTGATTTACGGCTCTCCTTTGGCGTTTGATGAACTTGGTTTCGGTGAGCCGCGGGTAGAAAACGTAGGGAATAGGAACCGGGAGCTGCAGCCAGGAAAAGACTTCCAGGTCCCCGGCTCTCCCGCCGTGCCGAGTCGCTGGCCGAGATCTTAGAGTCCGAAGAGTAAGCGTTGCATTACTGTATGTATAACATTCTGGAGGGGAAATCCACTAAGACATGGCACCTGTAGCGCCCTCCTAGGTAGGTACTGGCATAGTTGGCACACTGCAGTCAGTGTGGCTGGGATTTGGTTGAGGTAAAAGCGTAGTTTGGCCCATTGTACCCAGTGAGCTGCGATCGTTTAGTCAGGCCTGATCTGTGTGCTGGTTAGCTTCCTCTGTATCCAGGAGACTGGAGAAGTTTCTGGATGAAAGGTGTGGAGCTGCAATCGTTTAGTCAGGCCTGTGTGCTCTGCTGCTGCTGGTTAGCTTCCTCTGTATCCAGGAGACTGGAGAAGTTTCTGGATGAAAGGTGTGGAGCTGCAATCGTTTAGTCAGGCCTGATCTGTGTGCTGGTTAGCTTCCTCTGTATCCAGGAGACTGGAGAAGTTTCTGGATGAAAGGTGTGGAGCTGCGATCGTTTAGTCAGGCCTGATCTGT
The DNA here is from genome assembly GCF_905171775.1 of Rana temporaria. NCBI lineage: Eukaryota > Metazoa > Chordata > Amphibia > Anura > Ranidae > Rana > Rana temporaria. The sequence goes on along the minus strand of NC_053491.1, from coordinate 1,497,590 downwards.
GTGCTCTGCTGGTGCCGGTTAGCTTCCTCTGTATCCAGGAGACTGAAGAAGTTTCTGGATGAAAGGTGTGGAGCTGCGATCGTTTAGTCAGGCCTGATCTGTGTGCTCTGCTGCTGCTGGTTAGCTTCCTCTGTATCCAGGAGACTGGAGAAGTTTCTGGATGAAAGGTGTGGAGCTGCGATCGTTTAGTCAGGCCTGATCTGTGTGCTCTGCTGCTGCTGGTTAGCTTCCTCTGTATCCAGGAGACTGGAGAAGTTTCTGGATGAAAGGTGTGGAGCTGCGATCGTTTATTCAGGCCTGATCTGTGTGCTCTGCTGCTGCTGCTGGTTAGCTTCCTCTGTATCCAGGAGACTGGAGAAGTTTCTGGATGAAAGGTGTGGAGCTGCGATCGTTTAGTCAGGCCTGATCTGTGTGCTCTGCTGCTGCTGCTTAGCTTCCTCTGTATCCAGGAGACTGGAGAAGTTTCTGGATGAAAGGTGTGGAGCTACAATCGTTTAGTCAGGCCTGATCTGTGTGCTCTGCTGCTGCTGCTGGTTAGCTTCCCCTGTATCCAGGAGACTGGAGAAGTTTCTGGATGAAAGGTGTGGAGCTGCAATCGTTTAGTCAGACCTGATCTGTGTGCTCTGCTGCTGGTTAGCTTCCTCTGTATCCAGGAGACTGGAGAAGTTTCTGGATGAAAGGTGTGGAGCTGCGATCGTTTAGTCAGGCCTGATCTGTGTGCTCTGCTGGTGCCGGTTAGCTTCCTCTGTATCCAGGAGACTGAAGAAGTTTCTGGATGAAAGGTGTGGAGCTGCGATCGTTTAGTCAGGCCTGATCTGTGTGCTCTGCTGCTGCTGGTTAGCTTCCTCTGTATCCAGGAGACTGGAGAAGTTTCTGGATGAAAGGTGTGGAGCTGCAATCGTTTAGTCAGGCCTGATCTGTGTGCTCTGCTGCTGCTGGTTAGCTTCCTCTGTATCCAGGAGACTGGAGAAGTTTCTGGATGAAAGGTGTGGAGCTGCAATCGTTTAGTCAGGCCTGATCTGTGTGCTCTGCTGCTGCTGCTTAGCTTCCTCTGTATCCAGGAGACTGGAGAAGTTTCTGGATGAAAGGTGTGGAGCTGCAATCGTTTAGTCAGGCCTGATCTGCTGCTGCTGCTTAGCTTCCTCTGTATCCAGGAGACTGGAGAAGTTTCTGGATGAAAGATGTGGAGTTGCGGAGTTGTACTAGTGAAGGGCGTGATTAGAGCCGGAGGCCACAAGCCCATCCACTTGTGGCATTAGTGAATGTTGATTCATTATTGTCTTCCTGCTTCTCCTCTCAGTCAATCAGGACAGGAAGCGGGTCCTAAGACCGGATTGGCCAGGAGGAGAAGCGACCGGATTGGTCGGGAGGAGAAGGGAACAGATTGGCCCTGCAAGGAGAAGCGATCAGATTGGCCAGGAGGAGAAGCGACCGGATTGGTTCGGGAGGAGAAGCGATAGGATTGGCCGGGAGGAGAAGCGATTGGATTGGCCCGGGAGGAGAAGCGACAGGATTGGTCCGGGGGGAGAAGCAATCGGATTGGCTGGAAGGAGAAGCGATCGGATTTGCTGGGAGGAGAAGCGACCGGATTGGCCCGGGAGGAGAAGCGACCGGATTGGCCCAGGAGGAGAAGCGACCGGATTGGCCCGGGAGGAGAAGCGACCGGATTGGCCCGGGAGGAGAAGCGACCGGCTTGGCCCGGGAGGAGAAGCGACCGGATTGGCCCGGGAGGAGAAGCGATAGGATTGGCCCGGGAGGAAAAGTGACTGGATTGGCCCGGGAGGAGAAGCGACCGGATTGGCCCGGGAGGAGAAGCGATAGGATTGGCCCGGGAGGAAAAGTGACTGGATTGGCCCGGGAGGAGAAGCGAACGGATTGGCCCAGGAGGAGAAGCGACCAGATTGGCCCGGGGGGAGAAGCAATCGGATTGGCTGGGAGGAGAAGCGATCGGATTGGCTGGGAGGAGAAGCGACCGGATTGGCTCTGCAAGGAGAAGCGATCAGATTGGCCGGGAGAAGCGTTTGGATTGGCCGGGAGGAGGAGCATTCGGATTGGCTGGGAGGAGAAGCGATCGGATTGGCTGGAAGGAGAAGCGATCGGATTGGCTGGGAGGAGAAGCGATCGGATTGGCTGGGAGGAGAAGCGATCGGATTGGCCCGGGAGGAGAAGCGATCGGATTGACCGTGAGGAAAAGCGACCGGATTGGCCTGGGAGGAGAAGCAATAGGATTGGCCCGGGAGGAGAAGCGACTGGATTGGCCCTGCAAGGAGAAGCGATCAGATTGGCCGGGAGGAGAAGCGTTCGGATTGGCTGGGAGGAGAAGTGACCAGATTGACCCCGGAGGAGAAGTATTTGGATTGGCCAGAAGGAGAAGTGATCGGATTGGCCGGGAGGAGAAGCGATCTAATTGGCCCCAGGAGAAGCGACCGGATTGGCTGGGAGGAGAAGTGATCAGAATGGCTGGGAGGAGAAGTGATCAGATTGGCTGGGAGGAGAAGTGATCGGATTGGCCCCAGGAGGAGAAGCGACCGGATTGGCCGGGAGGAGAAGCCACCTGCGACCTGGAATGGTGTAAGGGCGGGGCTGGCGAGTAGGCGGGGGATTTGTTTGCCACCCCCCCTGGAGCACCAGCAGCCACTGGGATGTAGGAAGGAAGTGGGTTCCCCAGGGGTCTGACTGAAAGCTGGCTTTAGGGGGAGCTAGAGAGAGACGGGTGAGGTCAAGGAGGTGAGTTTGTTTGCAGGGCCGGACTTACCATTGGGCTTGACTGGGCTCAAGCCCATGGGCCCCGCTCAATAGGCGGCCCCGGATGGCAGGGCCCCGGACGGCAACCCCCCCTTTTTTTATTTATTTTTTATTAAAAAAAAATGTTATATATATATTATTATTATTATTAAAGGGCCCAGAGATCTCCAGGGCCCCCGGATGGCAACCCCCCCTTTTTTTTTATTAAATAATTTATATATTTTTTTATATATTTTTTTTTTTATTAAAGGGCTCAGAGGTCCCCAGGGCCCCATGTGGCAACCCCCCCTTTTTTTTTTTTTTAAACATTAAACCTTTAGAGCTCGGAGACCCTTTTAGTTCCCCGGGGCCCCGCACATCCCCCCAAGCCCCGCACATCCTCCCAGGCCCCGCACATCCTCCCCGAGCCCCGCACATCCTCCCAGGCCCTTCACACCCCCCCAGGCCTTGCACATCCTCCCAGGCCCTGCACGTTCTCCCGGGCCCCGCAAGTCCTCCCGGGCCCCGCACATCCTCCCCGGGCCCCGCACATCCTCCCGGGCCCCGCACATCCTCCCCAGGCCTTGCACATCCTCCCAGGCCCTTCACACCCCCCCCCCCCCAGGCCTTGCACATCCTCCCAGGCCCTGCACGTTCTCCCGGGCCCCGCAAGTCCTCCCGGGCCCCGCACATCCTCCCCAGGCCCCGCACATCCTCCCCAGGCCTTGCACACCCCCCCAGGCCTTGCACATCCTCCTGGGCCCCGCACATCCTCCCCAGACCCTGCACATCCCCCCCGGGGGCCCCGCACATCCTCCTGGGCCCTGCACATCCTCCTGGGCCCCGCACATTCTCCCCAGACCCTGCACATTCCCCCCCCGGGGGCACCGCACATCCTCCTGGGCCCTGCACACCCCCCCAGGCCTTGCACATCCTCCTGGGCTCCGCACATCCTCCCCAGACCCTGCACATCCCCCCCGGGGGCCCCGCACATCCTCCTGGGCCCCCGCACATCCTCCCCGGACCCTGCACATCCTCCCGGGCCCCGCACATCCTCTCCTCTCCCAGGATCTTCATGATAAAATATGTTGCCGCCCCCCCCCCCTTACCTGTCAGGACTGTTATTCTCGGAAGGTGATTTTTCCCGCGCGGGTAATGCGGTGATTAGAGATCGTCATGAAATAATTGTTATTCCTTTTCTCACCCTCTTTACTGGTTGCCACAGAGACCATCGCACCTCCGAGGCGGCCGCTTCCAATTGCCCTCGACTGAAGCACATTGTTACAGAAAGGTACAAAAACACCATCATTATTATGACCCCTCCCCCGGATTGCGTGCCGCCGCAGGAACGCCGACTGTTTAGTGCGTTTACCTTCCTTTCCGTAGACGGAAATCCGCGATTAACAAACAGGAAGGAAAAATAAAAATAAAGAAGAGGGGAAAAAAAAAAGAAACAAATAAGAAGAAAGAAGTTTTGTAATAAAAACAAAAACAACAAAAAACTCGCCGGCGTCGGAGAGATCCGCCAACTCCTCGCTATTCATCAGCAGCAGCAAATGTTCTCTTGGCAACGAGCGCCGCTTTGTTATTTACTTCACTACAAAGCGATCCGAGAGAATAACATAGAGAGGCCAGCAATGGTAACATTGGGTGTGTGGTAGGTGGGGGGGGGACACTTACCTTATCCGGGGGGGGGTGATGGGAGGTCACTGGGCACCTCCTTCCCTCATATAGAATTCCAATATATTCTCATTGTGAGTGAAGGAACTTCCCCCTGGGCCAAGCAACCCCCCCTCCCGGGCCCAGCACATCCTTCCAGGCCCCGCACATGCTCCAGGGCCCCGCACATCCTCCCAGGCCCCGCACATCCTCCCGGGCCCCGCACATCCCCCCCAGGTCCCGCACATGCTCCCAGGCCCCGCACATCCTCCCGGGCCCCGCACATCCCCCCCAGGCCCCGCACATCCTCACAGGCCCAGCACATCCTCACAGGCCCCGCACATCCTCACAGGCCCCGCACATCCTCCCCGGGCCCGCACATCCTCCCCGCGGGCCCTGTCAAACCCCTGGGCCCTGCACGTCCTCCCAGGCCAGCACATCCTCCCGGGCCCAGCACATCCCCCCCAGGTCCCGCACATGCTCCCAGGCCCCGCACATCCTCCCGGGTCCCGCACATCCCCCCCAGGTCCCGCACATGCTCCCAGGCCCTGCACATCCTCCCGGGCCCCGCACATCCCCCCCAGACCCCGCACATCCCCCCCAGGCCCTGCACATCCTCACAGGCCCAGCACATCCTCACAGGCCCCGCACATCCTCCCCGGGCCCGCACATCCTCCCCGCGGGCCCTGTCAAACCCCTGGGCCCTGCACGTCCTCCCAGACCCCGCACATCCTCCAGAGCACTTTAATAAATATGAGAAATATGAGAGCCATTATTTCTTCCTTTGTTTATGCAAATCCCGGCTCCAGCCATATTGCTTCATCCAGTCTTCTATTAAAATGCAGAGTAAGTGCAGCAATTTCTGGTCCCGTGTTGAATACGCCGATATGATACAAGGAGAGAAGAGTTCTCTTTACATTTTTAATAATAATGTTTAGATAAATACTGGATCATAAGAGTAACAACTGGAGGATCGAGAAGAGGCTGTGCTGCCCCCAGCCATCAGTAGGACCATTACCGGTACTTCCCTTCTATGAATGGTTGCTTGCTATAAAAATTGTGGTTAGTGCTGCTGTCTGGCAGCTTTGGGTTTCTGGGTGTTTCACCCGGATCATTATTGATATTAGTTGGTGTAGCCCTCTTGATGGGGATGGGGGGGGGGGGGGGTTATGAGAACTGGTCCTCCCAGAACTCAATGTCCGCTGGCGACCCGCGATCGCGTCGAGGAGAGGCAGAACGGGGAACTAACTATGTAAAAAAGGCATTTCCCCGTTCTGCCAGATGACATATCAGAGATCTACTATTCCCAGTGATCGGGAACAACGATCTCTGTCATGTTCCAGTGAACCCATCCCTCATACAGTTAGAACACACCCTAATGTTAACCCAGTGTAATTGATATATCGATCATTGCATTCTAATAGCACTAATCGATGTAATAATGTCACTGGTCCCCAAAAAGTGTAATTTGGGGTCAGATTTGTCCGCTGCAATGACGCAATCCCGATACATTGTCATCATGGTGGCAATAGACATGTCATCATGGTGGCAGGAGACATATCATCATGGCGGCAGTAGACATGTCCTCATGGCGTGAGTAGACACGTCCTCATGGCGGCAGTAGACATGTCATCATGGTGGCAGTAGACATGTCCTTATGGCGGCAATAGACATGTCCTCATGGTGGCAGTAGACATGTCCTCATGGTGGCAGCAGACATGTCCTCATGGTGGCAGCAGACATGTCATCATGGCGGCAGTAGACATGTCATCATGGTGGCAGTAGACATGTCATCTTGGCGGCAGTAGACATGTCCTCATGGCGGCAGTAGACATGTCCTCATGGCGGCAGTAGACATGTCATCATGGTGGCAGTAGACACATCCTCATGGCGGCAGTAGACACGTCCTCATGGTGGCAGTAGACATGTCACCTTGGCGGCAGGAGACATGTCATCATGGCGTCAGCAGACACGTCCTCATGGCGGCAGTAGACATGTCCTCATGGCGTCAGTAGACACGTCCTCATGGCGGCAGTAGACATGTCCTCATGGTGGCAGTAGACATGTCATCATGGTGGCAGTAGATATGTCATCATGGCGTCAGCAGACACGTCCTCATGGCGGCAGTAGACATGTCCTCATGGCGGCAGTAGACATGTCCTCATGGCGTCAGTAGACACGTCCTCATGGCGGCAGTAGACATGTCCTCATGGTGGCAGTAGACATGTCATCATGGCGTCAGTAGACACGTCCTCATGGCGGCAGTAGACATGTCCTCATGGTGGCAGTAGACATGTCATCATGGTGGCAGTAGACATGTCATCATGGCGTCAGCAGACACGTCCTCATGGCGGCAGTAGACATGTCCTCATGGCGTCAGTAGACACGTCCTCATGGCGGCAGTAGACATGTCCTCATGGTGGCAGTAGACATGTCATCATGGTTGCAGTAGACATGTCATCATGGCGTCAGCAGACACGTCCTCATGGCGGCAGTAGACATGTCATCTTGGCGGCAGTAGACATGTCCTCATGGTGGCAGTAGACATGTCATCTTGGCGGCAGTAGACATGTCCTCATGGCAGCCGCAGACACAATGTCATGGCAGCTGTCCTCTCTAGTGAGAACCCATAATAAAATAGACATGTCCTCATGGCGGCAGTAGACATGTCCTCATGGTGGCAGTAGACACGTCCTCATGGCGGCAGTAGACACGTCATCATGGCGGCAGTAGACATGTCCTCATGGCGGCAGTAGACATGTCCTCATGGCGGCAGTAGACATGTCCTCATGGCGTCAGTAGACACGTCCTCATGGCGGCAGTAGACATGTCCTCATGGTGGCAATAGACATGTCATCATGGCGTCAGTAGACACGTCCTCATGGCGGCAGTAGACATGTCCTCATGGTGGCAGTAGACATGTCATCATGGTGGCAGTAGACATGTCATCATGGCGTCAGCAGACACGTCCTCATGGCGGCAGTAGACACGTCCTCATGGCGTCAGTAGACACGTCCTCATGGCGGCAGTAGACATGTCCTCATGGTGGCAGTAGACATGTCATCATGGTGGCAGTAGACATGTCATCATGGCGTCAGCAGAAACGTCCTCATGGCGGCAGTAGACATGTCCTCATGGCGGCAGTAGACATGTCCTCGTGGCGTCAGTAGACACGTCCTCATGGCGGCAGTAGACATGTCCTCATGGTGGCAGTAGACATGTCATCATGGCGTCAGTAGACACGTCCTCATGGCGGCAGTAGACATGTCCTCATGGTGGCAGTAGACATGTCCTCATGGTGGCAGTAGACATGTCATCATGGCGTCAGTAGACACGTCCTCATGGCGGCAGTAGACATGTCCTCATGGTGGCAGTAGACATGTCATCATGGTGGCAGTAGACATGTCATCATGGCGGCAGTAGACATGTCCTCATGGCGTCAGTAGACATGTCCTCATGACGTCAGTAGACACGTCCTCATGGCGGCAGTAGACATGTCTTCATGGTGGCAGTAGACATGTCATCATGGCGTCAGTAGACACGTCCTCATGGCGGCAGTAGACATGTCCTCATGGCATCAGTAGACACGTCCTCATGGCGGCAGTAGACATGTCCTCATGGTGGCAGTAGACATGTCATCATGGTGGCAGTAGACATGTCATCATGGCGTCAGCAGACACGTTCTCATGGCGGCAGTAGACATGTCATCTTGGCGGCAGTAGACATGTCCTCATGGTGGCAGTAGACATGTCATCTTGGCGGCAGTAGACATGTCCTCATGGCAGCCGCAGACACAATGTCATGGCAGCTTTCCTCTCTAGTGAGAACCCATAATAAAATAGACATGTCCTCATGGTGGCAGTAGACACGTCATCATGGCGTCAGTAGACATGTCCTCATGGTGGCAGTAGACACGTCATCATGGCGTCAGTAGACATGTCCTCATGGCGGCAGTAGACATGTCCTTATGGCGGCAGTAGACATGTCCTCATGGCGGCAGTAGACATGTCCTCATGGTGGCAGTAGACATGTCCTCATGGCGGCAGTAGACATGTCATCTTGGCGGCAGTAGACATGTCATCTTGGCGCCAGTAGACATTTCATCATGGCGGCAGTAGACATGTCCTCATGGCAGCCGCAGACACAATGTCATGGCAGCTGTCCTCTCTAGTGAGAACCCATAATTCCACACTGGAGCACTCATCATTTTCCTGTGGCCATCACTCCAATCACACAGGAGAGCAGAGGCTGCAAGGAATGCTGGGATATTTACTTCCACAACAGCTGCGGAGCCTCGGGTTGCCTGTTTCTGCTGTATGGACTGGAATATACGTGCTAATTGCCTTTTGCTGTATAATCTTCTCTGAGTAAGCCTGGCACCTCATTTGCATTCATGAAGAACCGGCAGCTGGGCCTCGGAGGGGGAATTCAGTTACTCGTCCAGAGCACTTTAATAAATATGAGAAATATGAGAGCCATTATTTTTTCCTTTGTTTATGCAAATCCCGGCTCCAGCCATATTGCTTCATCCAGTCTTCTATTAAAATGCAGAGTAAGTGCAGCAATTTCTGGTCCCGTGTTGAATACGCCGATATGGTACAAGGAGAGAAGAGTTCTCTTTACATTTTTAATAATAATGTTTAGATAAATACTGGATCATAAGAGTAACAACTGGAGGATCGAGAAGAGGCTGTGCTGCCCCCAGCCATCAGTAGGACCATTACCGTTACTTCCCTTCTATGAATGGTTGCTTGCTATAAAAATTGTGGTTAGTGCTGCTGTCTGGCAGCTTTGGGTTTCTGGGTGTTTCACCTGGATTATTATCGATATTAGTTGGTGTAGCCCTCTTGATGGGGATGGGGGGGGGGGGTTATGAGAACTGGTCCTCCCCAAACATGATATTGCATTAAACCTGCCGACGAATAGGAGAACCAGAACCTTCACTATGTGGAAGAGTGGGATTAATAAGATTGGCCGGGCCCCCGCCCAGGACAGAGCCTTCAACCAGGACAGGGTCTCCACCAAGGATAGAGCCTTCATCCAGCAGAATGACTCCACCCAGGACAGGGCCCCCACTCAGGAGGGGGCCCCCACCCAGGACAGAGCCTCTATCCAGGACAGAGCCCCCACCCAAAACAGAGCCTTCACCCAGGACAGTGCAGTATCTCTACCAAGGACAGGGTCTCCACCAAGGACAGGGTGTCCATCCAGGACAGGGTCTCCACCAAGGACAGAGCCGCCACCCAGAACAGGGCTTTCTCCCAGGACAGTGTCTCCACCAAGGACAGGGCCTCCACCCTTCACCCAGGACAGGGTCTCCACCCAGAACAATACCTCCACCCAGTTCAGGGCTCCCACCCAGGACAGAGCCTTCATCCAGCAGAATGCCTCCACCCAGGACAGGGCCCCCACCAAGGAGAGTGACTTCACCCAGTACAGGGCCTCCACCCAGGACAGAGCCCCCACCCAGGAGACTGACTCCACCCAGGACAGGGCTTCCACCCAGGACAAAGACCCCACCCAGGAGAGTGAATCCTCCCAGGACAGGGCCTCCACCCAGGACAAAGACCCCACCCAGGAGAGTGAATCCTCCCAGGACAGAGACCTCACCCAGGACAGGGCCTCCACCCAGCAGAGTGAATCCAGCTAGGACAGGGCCTCATCCCAGACCTGTAGGGAAGAGGACCCTCCAGCAATTGTCCAACCAGCCTGGAACGCAGCTTTTCACCAACAAAACTGGGGTGTGTGTGGCACTGGAACTCAAGAGTCTGGCTATCTACTCTGAGTTTAGTCCCTTGTAGCATCCAATCTGTCATGCAACTGGATCTCTGACTACCAGGAGTGGCCATTGGATACCTAACCTGGCTCTAGCCCATGCTGGTTTTTGAGCCCTGAGCTAAAACCAGCTATAGAATCCCAGACCAGGAGGGACAAGGTAACTAGAATAACAGGAGAAGCATATAAACTATATTGGTATAAACAGGTTCACCCACTAACATACTGGAAGGTGACTGCTACACACATACAGTAGTACAGACCTAGCTATCTGGCACTGTGCATCTGAGATAACAACAAATGGGCAGAGACACTTCTGTCACCAGACTTCAGATACACACAGAAGCTGCAACTATTAAAATATAACAACATAGGAACACTTCCCTAATAGTCACTGCTTCTGGTCTGGATAAAATACAACAGCAGCAGCTTCTGCATGGAGGGTCCAATTCTCTCTCTACTCCCCTTTATAAGATATCACAGTCCTCCAATCATGGTTTCTGACCCAGCAAGCAGAGACAGGAAGTATTTGTCCATAACCAACTAACTCTGAAAATGACCAGCAATAGCTTTACAAATACAGGCAGAAGATGGAAGCAACTCCCTCCACAGGTATAAGATTTCAGGGGCTATGAAAGAAGGATGGAGGACAAACAAACATGGCTGCTCCAAAAAAAGCAATACTACAAAAGTAAATACAAGAAGTATTCCACCAGTTCTGTGCTGATGGCAGTTCTGGACATCTTCCGATGTGGAAGGGAAGGAAGCATGATTGGCTTTAATCTGCTGAATTAAAGAGTAAAAGTAAACTTCCATCTTTAAGTTTTACCTAGAGGTAGTATAAATATCTCCTAAACATGCAGCGTTTAGGAGATATTTACTGTCCTAGCAGCCAGTTACATCACTGACGCATGCGCTCTGAAGTAACAGCCACCTGTGCCATTTCTTCAGAACAGTGTGCCGTGACTGGTGGCTCCCGCTCAAATGCGTGGGAGTAACTTTATCATGGCTCCGGCCAGTCACAGAGCCAGAGCTGCGAACCCGGAACGGAAGAACGGGAAAATATGGACACCATCTCCAGCGATGACATTGCTGGGGACGGCTTTGTTTTAAGGTAAGTTTCACATAATGTGCTAGTATGTGATGCACATTATGTGAACTAGCACATTATGTCCTTGCCTTGCAGATAAGGAAAGATAAAAAAAAAACGAGGTTTACAACCTCTTTAAGTTTCCTTAGCCGTCCACTGCATCTACGCTTCTCAATGTTAGACAATCACTGTATCTATGCTCCTCAACGTTGCTGACCATTGCATCTACGCTCCTCAACATTGCCCTTCAATGCATCTGCACTCCTCAACATTGCCCGACCACTGCATCTACACTCCTCAACGTTGCCTGACCACTGCATCTACGCTCCTTAACGTTGCCGACCACTGCTTTTACGCTCCTTAATGTTGCCGACCACTGCATCTACGCTCCTCAACGTTGCCTGACCACTGCATCTACGCTCCTCAACGTTGCCCGACCATTGCATTTATACTCCTCAACGTTGCCCTACCACTGCATCTACGTTCCTCAATGTTGCCCTACAATGCATCTACACTCCTCAATGTTGCCTGACCACTGCATCTACACTCCTCAACGTTGCCCTACCACTGCATCTACACTCCTTAACGTTGCGGACCACTGCATTTACGCTCCTCAACGTTGCCCTACAATGCATCTACACTCCTCAACGTTGCCCTACAATGCATCTACACTTCTCAACGTTGCCTGACCACTGCATCTACGCTCCTCAACGTTGCCAACCACTGCTTTTACGCTCCTTAACTTTGCCCGACCATTGCATCTATACTCCTCAACGTTGCCCTACCACTGCATCTACGCTCCTCAACGTTGCCGACCACTGCATTTACGCTCCTCAACATTGCCCGACTATTTCATCTATACTCCTCAACATTGCCCTACCACTGCTACGCTCCTCAACGTTGCCTGACCATTGCATCTATACTCCTCAACGTTGCCTGACCACTGCATCTACGCTCCTTAACGTTGCCGACCACTGCATTTACACTCCTCAATGTTGCCTGACCACTGCATTTACACTATTTAATGTTGCCGACCACTGCATCTATACTCCTCAACATTGTCCTACCACTGCTATGCTCCTCAATGTTGCCCTACCACTCCTACACTCCTCAACGTTGTCCGACCACTGCATCTACACTCCTCAACGTTGCCCTACCACTGCATCTACACTCCTCAACGTTGCCCTACCACTCCTACACTCCTCAACGTTGTCCGACCATTGCATCTATACTCCTCAACGTTGCCCTACCACTGCATCTACGCTCCTTAACGTTGCCGACCACTGCATTTACGCTCCTCAACGTTGCCGACCACTGCATCTATACTCCTCAACATTGCCCTACCACTCCTACACTCCTCAATGTTTCCCTACCACTGCATCTATACTCCTCAACGTTGCCCTACCTCTGCTACACTCCTCAATGTTGCCCTACCACTGCATCTACACTCCTCAATGTTGCCCTACCACTGCATCTACACTCCTCAACGTTGCTGACCATACAAGGGGAGGTACCCCTAGGCATGCTGGGTGCCTGTATTTATATTCTAGGTGCACATGGGCTCTTGGTCTTTCCTTGAAGAGGGTTGCACCAGGTTGAAGGAGAGGTGCTGCATTTACATTTGATCTGGAAAAAGTACAACTACAAAAGTAAATACAAGAAATATGTGGACTGGATAGTGGCATTATCGGCTCTGCTGTGTACATTTATATTAGGAACAAATGGGATATTATTTACAGAAAGTGTTTTTTTAATATAATATTATAATGGAGTTTGCACTTTAAGAAGCCATCGGGCGTTTAAGCTCACCTTCACCCACCCATAAGTGATCCATCATTTCTGAGTAGACTGATCCTTTATTAATTCAATCACGGAAGGAACAAAGAGAGTTCTCAGCTGCTCTCACTCCTCCATTCTGTGATTAGTCTCTCCTGATCCAGATGGTGTTTATTCTTTCATCATTTATTCATTGGTGGCAGACCAGAAGTATTCATCGGCATCAAAGTGTTTAGCACGCAGGTATTAATCCATCTGATGTAAGTATGTTATTACAGGTCTGCAACCCTCCCGGGACTCCCAGACAGCGGCGGCTCCAATGGAGATTCAGGACTCTATCTATAAAGTAGAGGCAGTAAAGTGCAAAAAACAAATCAGTTCTAAAACAAAGACATTGCAACAATTAAACATCAATAAATCCATGAAACTAAGATTACATTTTGTATTCCCCAACTCCGAGGTCACACCATATTTGTGAGTAAGAAAGGGAAGGAATTCCTGAGCCAACCAGAAAGGGCGTCCCGGAGCAAAAAGAAAGAAAAGAATAGGGAGAGGCAGAGGCGGCTCTTGGCTTTGTGAGGCCTTAGGAAAAAAAACTTGACATGGAACCCCTCTGACCAGGGCAGGACTTAGGGTGGTGGGGGCCCCTGGGCTTAATAATCGAAGGGGCCCCCTGGAGCAGAGAAGCGGGGGGGGGGGCATAGTTGCCAACATTTGAAAAAAAATTCCAGGGACACTTTGCAGCACAGCTATTAATTAATTACCACACTCACTTCCCCCGAAGCTCCACCCACTCCGCAGTATGTACAGGAGAGGAGGAGTGCAGAGGGTATGATGGGGGCAGTGTGTACAGGAGAGGAGGAGGAGTGCAGAGGGTATGATGGGGGCAGTGTGTACAGGAGAGGAGGAGGAGTGCAGAGGGTATGATGGGGGCAGTGTGTACAGGAGAGGAGGAGGAGGAGTGCAGAGGGTATGATGGGGGCAGTGTGTACAGAAGAGGAGGAGGAGGAGTGCAGAGGGTATGATGGGGGCAGTGTGTACAGAAGAGGAGGAGGAGGAGTGCAGAGGGTATGATGGGGGCAGTGTGTACAGAAGAGGAGGAGGAGGAGTGCAGAGGGTATGATGGGGGCAGTGTGTACAGGAGAGGAGGAGGAGTGCAGAGGGTATGATGGGGGCAGTGTGTACAGGAGAGGAGGAGGAGTGCAGAGGGTATGATGGGGGCAGTGTGTACAGGAGAGGAGGAGGAGTGCAGAGGGTATGATGGGGGCAGTGTGTACAGGAGAGGAGGAGGAGTGCAGAGGGTATGATGGGGGCAGTGTGTACAGGAGAGGAGGAGGAGTGCAGAGGGTATGATGGGGGCAGTGTGTACAGGAGAGGAGGAGGAGTGCAGAGGGTATGATGGGGGCAGTGTGTACAGGAGAGGAGGAGGAGTGCAGAGGGTATGATGGGGGCAGTGTGTACAGGAGAGGCGGAGGAGTGCAGAGGGTATGATGGGGGCAGTGTGTACAGGAGAGGAGGAGGAGTGCAGAGGGTATGATGGGGGCAGTGTGTACAGGAGAGGAGGAGGAGTGCAGAGGGTATGATGGGGGCAGTGTGTACAGGAGAGGAGGAGTGCAGAGGGTATGATGGGGCAGTATGTACAGGAGAGGAGGAGTGCAGAGGGTATGATGGGGGCAGTGTGTACAGGAGAGGAGGAGGAGTGCAGAGGGTATGATGGGGGCAGTGTGTACAGGAGAGGCGGAGGAGTGCAGAGGGTATGATGGGGGCAGTGTGTACAGGAGAGGAGGAGGAGTGCAGAGGGTATGATGGGGGCAGTGTGTACAGGAGAGGAGGAGTGCAGAGGGTATGCTGGGGCAGTATGTACAGGAGAGGAGGAGGAGTGCAGAGGGTATGCTGGGGCAGTATGTACAGGAGAGGAGGAGGAGTGCAGAGGGTATGCTGGGGCAGTATGTACAGGAGAGGAGGAGGAGTGCAGAGGGTATGCTGGGGCAGTATGTACAGGAGAGGAGGAGTGCAGAGGGTATGATGGGGCAGTGTGTACAGGAGAGGAGGAGGAGTGCAGAGGGTATGCTGGGGCAGTATGTACAGGAGAGGAGGAGTGCAGAGGGTATGATGGGGCAGTGTGTACAGGAGAGGAGGAGGAGTGCAGAGGGTATGCTGGGGCAGTATGTACAGGAGAGGAGGAGTGCAGAGGGTATGCTGGGGCAGTATGTACAGGAGAGGAGGAGTGCAGAGGGTATGCTGGGGCAGTATGTACAGGAGAGGAGGAGTGCAGAGGGTATGCTGGGGCAGTATGTACAGGAGAGGAGGAGTGCAGAGGGTATGCTGGGGCAGTATGTACAGGAGAGGAGGAGGAGGAGTGCAGAGGGTATGCTGGGGCAGTATGTACAGGAGAGGAGGAGTGCAGAGGGTATGCTGGGGCAGTATGTACAGGAGAGGAGGAGTGCAGAGGGTATGATGGGGCAGTGTGTACAGGAGAGGAGGAGTGCAGAGGGTATGATGGGGCAGTATGTACAGGAGAGGAGGAGGAGGAGTGCAGAGGGTATGCTGGGGCAGTATGTACAGGAGAGGAGGAGGAGTGCAGAGGGTATGATGGGCACAGTTAGTACGGGAGAGGAGTTTGGAGGGTATGGCGGTGGCATAATGGGTAGGGATTTCTTGTGGTGTCTATGGGGTAATCAGGAAGTGATGTTGGGAAGATAAGGGAAGGTAAGTGACCATGGAATGATGTCCCTCAGCTGGGGGGGGGGGGGGGGGTAGGAAGCTCGGAGTGATGTCTGTATGATGTGATCTGGGGGTGATGCAAGCTGGGGGCAGTATGTACAGGAGAGGGGGACTGAGAAGTGGTCAGATAGCGATGTATATAATAAAAAAAACTCATCCACTAAAAACATTTAAAACAATGAATCCTACAACAGTACTAGATGTAAGTACAGATCTATGTAATCCAGTTTATAGCACTCTGCATACAATCCAATTGCTCAGACTAGATAATGTGGGGTCATTTATAGCCATTCATGTAACCTGTGTGTAAGTGGTGAGTTCACACCTCTGATTGCACAGACTCAGAACCTGTATACATGTACAATCAGAGGTGTGAACTCACCACATACACACACAGGTTACATGAATGGCTATAAATGACTCCACATTATCTAGTCTGAGCAATTGGATTGGATGATGTTTGCACAGACTGTTCATGCTTAGAAGTGATTTGTCAAAATGTGTTTGGGCTGCAGACCTCAGCCCCCTCCCCCTCACTATCTCCCCCGATTCTTCTCCTAAGAAAAAATCTCCTTGAAAGTGTGTACTACTACTATGCACCCTAGGAAACTTCCCACAGAAAAGTTCAGCTTACTCACCTCCTCCCTTCCTCTGGCCAGCCGACAGGAGCTACAGTGAGCTCCGCCTCCGAGGTCTCACAGCACACCGCGCTGCTGATTGGAGGGGGAGGCTGAGTCAGAGATAACAAGAACCCCGCACAGCACGAGACTGGAGGGAGGGGAGGGGACAGAAAGGAGCTTTGCATCCCAAACACACAGCGCAGGCTCAGGTCCCTGCCGAGACCCAGAAGCCGCACCTGCCTTCCCCAATAGCCGGGACAAGTCCGGGCAGGCTAAATTAGCTGGGACTAGGTCCCAAATAACGGGACTGTCCCTTTAAAAACGGGACAGTTGGCAAGTATGGGGGGGGTTGTTACCGCAATCGATCCTAGTTGTTGAACGGGGGGTAAGTTGTTGAGCCCGCTGTCCGCCGATCAAAGTTGTTGAGCAGGGGGGAAGCCGCTGGATGGACTTCTTACCTCTTCCCAGAGCTGCCTTCAGTATTTTGGGGCCCCTTACACAGCTGCAGTGAAGGAGCCCCCTGGAGCGGGAACGACGCCCATACTTAACATTACTATTCCAGCTATTTGATGGAATAACTTTAGGCCTGATAATGCGTAAACGGCGTATCTGTACTGCGTCGGCCGGGGGTTACGTTCGTGAATAGGCGTATCTAGTGATTTACATATTCTACGCCGTCCGCAATGGAAGCGCAACCTAGCGGTCAGCCTAAAAATTACACTTTAGGATACGACGGTGTAAGACACTTACGCCGCTCGTATCTGAGCCTAATTTAAGCGTATCTGGTTTCCAGAATACGCTTAAATTAGCGCCGGCACAAATTCAGACTTAGGCTGGCGTATCTACTGATAATCTACTGATACGCCGGCCTAAGTCTTTCTGAATCTACCTAAGAGACCGTATTTTGCTGCTAACAATCTGGATGAGAGTTTAACTAACACTCCGATCTACATATAAATATAGCTAGCGCCAGTACTGTACATATAAATGTATCTAGCGCCAGTACTGTACATATAAATGTATCTAGCGCCAGTACTGTACACATAAATGTAGCTAGTGCCAGTACTGTACACATAAATGTAGCTAGTGCCAGTACTGTACACATAAATTTAGCTAGCGCCAGTACTGTACACATAAATTTAGCTAGCGCCAGTACTGTACATATAAATGTATCTAGCGCCAGTACTGTACACATAAATGTAGCTAGTGCCAGTACTGTACACATAAATTTAGCTAGCGCCAGTACTGTACATATAAATTTAGCTAGCGCCAGTACTGTACATATAAATGTATCTAGCGCCAGTACTGTACACATAAATGTATCTAGCGCCAGTACTGTACACATAAATTTAGCTAGCGCCAGTACTGTACATATAAATTTAGCTTGCGCCAGTACTGTACATATAAATTTAGCTCGCGCCAGTACTGTACATATAAATTTAGCTCGCGCCAGTACTGTACATATAAATTTAGCTAGCGCCAGTACTGTACATATAAATGTAGCTCGCGCCAGTACTGTACACATAAATGTATCTAGCGCCAGTACTGTACACATAAATGTATCTAGCGCCAGTACTGTACACATAAATTTAGCTAGCGCCAGTACTGTACATATAAATTTAGCTTGCGCCAGTACTGTACATATAAATTTAGCTCGCGCCAGTACTGTACATATAAATTTAGCTCGCGCCAGTACTGTACATATAAATTTAGCTCGCGCCAGTACTGTACATATAAATTTAGCTAGCGCCAGTACTGTACATATAAATGTATCTAGCGCCAGTACTGTACACATAAATGTATCTAGCGCCAGTACTGTACACATAAATTTAGCTAGCGCCAGTACTGTACATATAAATTTAGCTTGCGCCAGTACTGTACATATAAATTTAGCTCGCGCCAGTACTGTACATATAAATTTAGCTCGCGCCAGTACTGTACATATAAATTTAGCTAGCGCCAGTACTGTACATATAAATGTAGCTCGCGCCAGTACTGTACACATAAATGTATCTAGCGCCAGTACTGTACACATAAATTTAGCTAGCGCCAGTACTGTACATATAAATTTAGCTTGCGCCAGTACTGTACATATAAATTTAGCTCGCGCCAGTACTGTACATATAAATTTAGCTCGCGCCAGTACTGTACATATAAATTTAGCTCGCGCCAGTACTGTACATATAAATTTAGCTAGCGCCAGTACTGTACATATAAATGTATCTAGCGCCAGTACTGTACACATAAATGTATCTAGCGCCAGTACTGTACACATAAATTTAGCTAGCGCCAGTACTGTACATATAAATTTAGCTTGCGCCAGTACTGTACATATAAATTTAGCTCGCGCCAGTACTGTACATATAAATTTAGCTCGCGCCAGTACTGTACATATAAATTTAGCTAGCGCCAGTACTGTACATATAAATGTAGCTCGCGCCAGTGCTGTACATATAAATTTAGCTAGCGCCAGTCCTGTACATAGGTGCTACATGTGGATAATCCCCCCCCCCCCCCCTGGATGGAAGGACAAGAGGTGGTAATCCTGTTTTCTGCACGGCAGACAAGCCTATTGTGGAAATGTCACCGACTTTCTGTGAACAGCTGGGAAGCGACTCGCCAGAACATCCCGGCAACGCACAATTCGGAGGATCGACGCGGCTCAATGCAAAGCAGCAAAGGACAGTTCAATCCCATAGAAGAGAGTGCCGAGCAAACTGACCCACCCAATACCTGGAGTGCAGGGAAGGAAACACTACAGAGCAAAATGAGGCAGCAGGTGTGATACTGAAGAATACATTCAGAAATAGAAGGGTTAATCGTTTATTTTTACCAATTAACAAAAAAGAAAGTAAATGACGAGAAATTCAAACCCAATCAATATTTGGGGTGCCCCCCCCCTTTGGCTTCTTCTAGGTAGACTTGCACACAGTGGCCCAGATTCAGGTAGGGGCGCGCACTGATACGGCGGCGCAGCGTATCGTTTTTACGCTACGCCTCCGTAAATTACTGGAGCTACGCTTCATTCACAAAGCATTTGCACCGTAATTTGCGGCGGCGTATTGTAAAAGGGGCCGGCGTAAGGGCGCGTAATTTAAATGATCCCGTAGGGGGCGTGGATCATTTAAATTAGGCGCGTTCCCGCGCCGAACATACTGCGCATGCTCCGTCGGGAAAACTTCCCGACGTGCATTGCGGTAAATGACGTCGCAAGGACGTCATTGGCTTCGACGTGAACGTAAATGGCGTCCAGTGCCATTCACGAACGAGTTACGCAAACGACGCAAAATTTGAAAATCGCGACGCGGGAACGACGTCCATACTTAACATTGGCTGCGCCTCCTAATAGCAGGAGCAACGTTACAACGAAAACGACTTACGCAAACGACGTAAAAAACGCGCGTACGTTTGTGAATCAGCGTAAGTATGCAATTTGCATACTCTACGCTGACAACTCGGGGACTGCCACCTAGCGGCCAGCGTCAGAATGAGCCCTAAGATACGATGGCGTAAGAGACTTATGCCAGTCGTATCTGTGGCTAAAGTTGGCGTATCTAGCTTTCTGAATACAGAAAGTAGATACGCCGGCGCTACTTAGCAATTACGCTGCGTATCTATGGATACGCCGGTGTAATTGCTTGCTGAATCTACCCCAGTAGGTGAAGGAGCTCAGCAGGTAGGTTGTTCTATGGCAGGTAGGTTGTTTTATGGCAGGTAGGTTGTTCTATGGCAGGTAGGTTGTTCTATGGCAGGTAGGTTGTTTTATGGCAGGTAGGTTGTTCTATGGCAGGTAGGTTGTTCTATGGTGGGTAGGTTGTTATATGGCAGGTATGTTGTTCTATGGCAGGTAGGTTGTTCTATGGTGGGTAGGTTGTTCTATGGCGGGTAGGTTGTTCTATGGCAGGTAGGTTGTTTTATGGCAGGTAGGTTGTTTTATGGCAGGTAGGTTGTTCTATGGCGGGTAGGTTGTTATATGGCAGGTAGGTTGTTTTATGGCAGGTAGGTTGTTCTATGGCAGGTAGGTTGTTCTATGGCAGGTAGGTTGTTTTATGGCAGGTAGGTTGTTCTATGGCAGGTAGGTTGTTCTCGGTACATCTTGGAGAACTAAGCACAGATCTTCTGTGGATGTCGGCCGCCTCCAATCCTTCATCCCAGACAGACTCCATAATAGTGAGATCAGGGGTCTGTGGGGACTAAATCATCACTTCCAGGACTCTTTGTTCTTCTTTACATGAAAGATAGTTCCTAATGACATTGACTGATTATTTGGGGGGGGGGTTGTCCTTCTGCAGAATAAATTTGGGGCCAATCACGCGCCTCCCTGATGGTATTGCATGATGGGGAATTATCTGTCTGGATTTCTCAGCATTGAGGACACCATTGGTCCTGACCAAATCTTCATTTGCAGAAATGCACCCCCAAACTTGCAAGGAACCTCCACCATGCTTCACAGTTGGTTGCAGAGACTCATTATTGTACTGTCCTCCAGCCCTTTCCCCAACAAACTGCCTCTTGCTATAGCCAAATATTTCACATTGAACAAAAAGAGAATAAGGGATTCCCACTTTCACATTGTGACTCCTCAGTCCAGAGCTCCTGCTGCCATTTATCTGCCCCCCCCCCCCCCACAGTTCCTATGTTTTCCTGCATAGTTGAGTGGGTTAGTCTCATTTTCATGTCAGAGGCTTTTTGGGTGCAATTCTTCCATGAAGATCACTTTTGGACAGACTTCTCCGGACAGTAGATGGGGGTACCTGGGTCCCACTGGTTTCCTCCAGACTTCTCCGGACAGTAGATGGGGTACCTGGGTCCCACTGGTTTCCTCCAGGCTTCTCCAGACAGTAGATGGGGTACCTGGGTCCCACTGGTTTCCTCCAGACTTCTCCGGACAGTAGATGGGGGTACCTGGGTCCCACTGGTTTCCTCCAGACTTCTCCGGACAGTAGATGGGGTACCTGGGTCCTACTGGTTTCCTCCAGACTTCTCCGGACAGTAGATGGGGTACCCGAGTCCCACTGGTTTCCTCCAGACTTCTCCGGACAGTAGATGGGGGTACCTGGTTCCTACTGGTTTCCTCCAGACTTCTCCAGACAGTAGATGGGAGTACCTTGGTCCCACTGGTTTCCTCCAGACTTCTCCGGACAGTAGATGGGGTACCTGGGTCCCACTGGTTTCCTCCAGACTTCTCCGGACAGTAGATGGGGGTACCTAGGTCCCACTGGTTTCCACCAGACTTCTCCTTACAGTAGATGGGTGTACCTGGGTCCCACTGGTTTCCTCCAGACTTCTCCAGACAGTAGATGGAGGTACCTGGGTCCCACTGGTTTCCTCCAGACTTCTCCAGACAGTAGATGGGGGTACCTGGGTCCCACTGGTTTCCTCCAGACTTCTCCGGACAGTAGATGGGGGGTACCTGGGTCCCACTGGTTTCCACCAGACTTCTCTGGACAGTAGATGGAGGTACCTGGGTTCCACTGGTTTCCTCCAGACTTCTCCGGACAGTAGATGGAGGTACCTGGGTCCCACTGGTTTCCTCCAGACTTCTCCGGACAGTAGATGGGGTACCTGGGTCCCATTGGTTTCCTCCAGATTTCTCTGGACAGTAGATGGGGGTACCTGGGTCCCACTGGTTTCCTCCATTCTTCTCCGGACAGTAGATGGGGGTACCTGGGTCCCACTGGTTTCCTCCAGACTTCTCCGGACAGTAGATGGGGTACCTGGGTCCCATTGGTTTCCTCCAGATTTCTCTGGACAGTAGATGGAGGTACCTGGGTCCCACTGGTTTCCTCCAGACTTCTCCGGACAGTAGATGGGGTACCTGGGTCCCATTGGTTTCCTCCAGATTTTTCTGGACAGTAGACGGGGTACCTGGGTCCCACTGGTTTCCTCCAGACTTCTCCGGACAGTAGATGGGGGTACCTGGGTCCCACTGGTTTCCTCCAGACAGTAGATGGGTGTACCTGGGTCCCACTGGTTTCCAACAGACTTCTCCTTACAGTAGATGTGGGTTCCTGGGTCCCACTGGTTTCCAACAGACTTCTCTTTACAGTAGATGGGTGTACCTGGGTCCCACTGGTTTCCTCCAGACTTCTCCGGACAGTAGATGGGGTACCTGGGTCCCACTGGTTTCCAACAGACTTCTCCTTACAGTAGATGGGTGTACCTGGGTCCCACTGGTTTCCTCCAGACTTCTCCGGACAGTAGATGGGGTACCTGGGTCCCATTGGTTTCCTCCAGATTTCTCTGGACAGTAGACGGGGTACCTGGGTCCCACTGGTTTCCTCCAGACTTCTCCGGACAGTAGATGGGGGTACCTGGGTCCCACTGGTTTCCTCCAGACAGTAGATGGGTGTACCTGGGTCCCACTGGTTTCCTCCAGACTTCTCCTTACAGTAGATGGGTGTAACTGGGTCCCACTGGTTTCCTCCAGACTTCCATGGACAGTAGATGGGGGTACCTGGGTCCCACTGGTTTCCACCAGACTTCTCCAGACAGTAGATGGGGGTACCTGGGTCCCACTGGTTTCCTCCAGACTTCTCCGGACAGTAGATGGGGTACCTGGGTCCCATTGGTTTCCTCCAGATTTTTCTGGACAGTAGACGGGGTACCTGGGTCCCACTGGTTTCCTCCAGACTTCTCCGGACAGTAGATGGGGGTACCTGGGTCCCACTGGTTTCCTCCAGACAGTAGATGGGTGTACCTGGGTCCCACTGGTTTCCAACAGACTTCTCCTTACAGTAGATGGGTGTACCTGGGTCCCACTGGTTTCCAACAGACTTCTCTTTACAGTAGATGGGTGTACCTGGGTCCCACTGGTTTCCTCCAGACTTCTCCGGACAGTAGATGGGGTACCTGGGTCCCACTGGTTTCCAACAGACTTCTCCTTACAGTAGATGGGTGTACCTGGGTCCCACTGGTTTCCTCCAGACTTCTCCGGACAGTAGATGGGGTACCAGGGTCCCATTGGTTTCCTCCAGATTTCTCTGGACAGTAGACGGGGTACCTGGGTCCCACTGGTTTCCTCCAGACTTCTCCGGACAGTAGATGGGGGTACCTGGGTCCCACTGGTTTCCTCCAGACAGTAGATGGGTGTACCTGGGTCCCACTGGTTTCCTCCAGACTTCTCCTTACAGTAGATGGGTGTACCTGGGTCCCACTGGTTTCCTCCAGACTTCCATGGACAGTAGATGGGGGTACCTGGGTCCCACTGGTTTCCACCAGACTTCTCCAGACAGTAGATGGGGGTACCTGGGTCCCACTGGTTTCCACCAGACTTCTCCAGACAGTAGATGGGGGTACCTGGGTCCCACTGGTTTCCTCCAGACTTCTCCGGACAGTAGATTGGGGTACCTGGGTCCCACTGGTTTCCACCAAACTTCTCCAGACAGTAGATGGGGGTACATGGGTCCCACTGGTTTCCTCCAGACTTCTCCGGACAGTAGATGGGGGTACCTGGGTCACACTGGTTTCCTCCAGACTTCTTCGGACAGTAGATTGGGGTACCTGGGTCCCACTGGTTTCCACCAGACTTCTCCGGACAGTAGATGGGGGTACCTGGGTCCCACTGGTTTCCTCCAGACTTCTCCGGACAGTAGATGGGGGTACCTGGGTCCCACTGGTTTCCTCCAGACTTCTCCGGACAGTAGATGAAGGTACCTGGGTCCCACTGGTTTCCTCCAGACTTCTCCGGACAGTAGATGGGGGTACCTGGGTCCCACTGGTTTCTTCCAGATTTCTCCGGACAGTAGATGGGGGGTACCTGGGTTCTACTGGTTTCCACCAGACTTCTCCTTACAGTAGATGGGGGTACCTGGGTCACACTGGTTTCCCCCAGACTTCTCCGGACAGTAGATGGGGGTACCTGGGTCCCACTGGTTTCCTCCAGACTTCTCCGGACAGTAGATGGGGGTACCTGGGTCCCACTGGTTTCCTCCAGACTTCTCCGGACAGTAGATGGGGTACCTGGGTCCCACTGGTTTCCACCAGACTTCTCCAGGCAGTAGATGGGGGTCACACCAAATATCAATTGCATTTCGATTTTTATTTCTGTTTGCTTGCTTTGCATTTTGTTATTTGATAAAAAGAAACAAAAATTCTATTTCTGAAATCATTCTTCCTTTACTACATTTCTTCACACCTGCCTCAAACCTGGTCTGGGCTCCAGCAAAAGGCCGACACTCAGAAGACGGATATGTGGATAACCCCCCCTGGATGGAAGGACAAGAGGTGGTAATCCTGTTTTCTGCACGGCAGACAAGCCTATTGTGGAAATGTCACCGACTTTCTGTGAACAGCTGGGAAGCGACTCTCCAGAACATCCCGGCAACGCACAATGCGGAGGATCGACGCGGCTCAATGCAAAGCAGCAAAGGACAGTTCAATCCCATAGAAGAGAGTGCCGAGCAAACTGACCCACCCAATACCTGGAGTGCAGGGAAGAAGTAAAGAGTTTGGGGCAGATCCACAAAAGAATTACGCGGCGTAACTACTGATACGCTGGCGTAATTTTAAATTTCCCGCGTCGTATCTTTGTTTTGTATCCACAAAACAAGATACGACGGCATCTCGGCTAGATCCGACAGGCGTACGTCTTAGTACGCCGTCGGATCTAAGCTGCAATTTTTCGGCGGCCACTAGGTGGCGTTCCCGTCGAATTTCTGCGTCGAGTATGCAAGTTAGCTAGTTACGGCGATCCACGAACGTACGTCGGCCCGGCGAATTTTTTTACGTCGTTTTCGTTCGGCTTTTTCCGGCGTATAGTTAAAGCTGCTATATGAGGCGTACTCAATGTTAAGTATGGCCGTCGTTCCGCGTACAATTTAGAATTTTTTACGTCGTTTGCATAAGTAGTTCGCGAATAGGAATTTGCGTAGAATGACGTCACCGTCGTAAGCATTGGCTTCTTCCGGTCAAATTTCGAGCATGCGCACTGGGATACCCCCAGGGACAGCGCATGCGCAGTAAAAAAAAAAACGTTGTTTATGTCGGGTCACGACGTATTTACATAAAACACGCCCCATTACATCCATTTGAATTCCGCGCCCTTACGCCGCAAGAGATACACTACGCCGCCATAACTAACGGCGCAAATTCGTTGAGTATTCGAAACAAAAAAAGTAAGTTACAGCCGCGTAGTGTATCTTAGATACGCTACGCCCGGTGCAATAATGCGCCGTTGTACGTGGATCTGCCCCTTTATATACAGTAGGTGTCTTGCCCTGAGGGGTAACTAGACTTTGTGTAAAATACAGTGGCGGTGCGTCCATAGAGGGCGCAGGAGCGCCGCCCCCTCTCTCCTTCACCCGTCACTCAACAATAGAAAGATTTGTGCGTTCACACACCAGACACTTTTGGCGCTATTTTTGGGCCATTGTCCTTTACACAGCGATCAGAGCTATACAAATGCACTGATTACTGTATAAATGTGACTGGCAGTGATGGGGTTAACCACTAGGGGCGAGGAAGGGGTTAAGTGTGTCCTAGGGAGTGATTCTAACTGTGTGGGGGTGTGGCTTACTGTGACACGACACTGATCACTGCTCCTGATGACGGGGAAGAGACGATCAGTGTCCTGTCACTAGGCAGAACAGGGAGATGCCTTGTTTACATTTTGCCTCTCCCCTTTCTTCAGCTCCGCGACACAATCGCGGAGCACTGGCGGACATCGAGTCCACTAGACCGCGGCAGGGACACGCGTGCGCCCACACACCGGCAAATTTAAATGGACGTATATATACGCCCATTTGCCTGTCTGTGCCATTCTGCCGACGTAAATGTTCATGCACCGGTCGGCAAGCGGTTAAAGGTAATTTTTCACATAGCGTAGTGAATGAGGTGAAGATCTGCTGACTTCCGTCATCCAATCATGTGCCAGCAAATACATTTTTTCCCCCTTGCGTATGATACGCTATTCTTTGCAAAGTAAAATTTCACCATGTTTACTAAGCTTTGGGGAAAACTCCCTTGAAAAGTGAAAAGCTATTTTCCGTTAGTAAATCAACCCCCAACGTCTCCGAGCGCACAGCCGTACAGGGAGAAGATTGCGCAGATATTGCGGAGTGTAAAACCCGAGCGTACTATAAAACCAACACAGATCTCCGAGAAAAGCCAGGAAACGACTCGAGACGAGTTCTCCAGCAATCAGTCAGACTTTATGGGACAGAAGTGGCCGCCGCGCGTCGGAGGTTCCTCATTCTAACAATCAAGCAGCAGAATTAAGAGACTCCATAGATTGCCTGTCTGCCACCTAAGAGCGTTACCAGTGACTGTCTGCAAAATACACCGTTTTCATGAGAGAACTACGACCGGAGCCCCAAAGCAACAAAAGACAAGACATGACCGGTGTAGACAGGATGTCCCTCCTTGTTTTGTGTCTGCCCGCCCATGAGTACTCACCATCCCCCTCGCTATTAACTAAATGAATGAGACCACCCATGAATTGGAGTACAAATGACCATAGCAGACTTTTTATTAACAAAAACAACTTATCGGCCTGTTGGTCTTATGACGGCACCCCGAAATTCCAACTTGTTCCACTTGTAACACTGCGGGACTAGGGTGCCCACGTGTGCCGGATTTCCCGAGATTGACTCATATTTCTCATTTGTGTCCCGTGTCCCGGGCACCTTCGTTCCGGGACAATACAGTGTCCTGGAATGAAATGAGGACACACAGCCATCCTAATAGACAACTGCCCAACTGGTTGCTAGGGTCGCTCCGCCTGGCATCTAGCAACCAGTGAAGTCACATTCGCAGAGTCTCGGAGCGAGGCAGAGAGGAGCAAGGCCTTGGCCCAGTGCTGCCCTGTGCTCCGTGTCCACCCTCCTCCTCTCCTTCTCTGGCAGCGGCACCCAGAGAGAGCAGCCAGAGCGTCTCCTCCTGACTCCTCCAGTCTTCAGTGACCTCCCGGTGGGCGGCAGCATTCTGCAGTGCTGGCTGGCTTAGATCCATGGCTCAGCTGCCCGTTCTGACTCCCGAAGCGCATTGATTCACGAACTTGAGCTAGTAAAAAGTCCCCCCCAGCTAAGCCTAGCTGGAACCTCAGTGTCTTCCCAAAGGCTTCCTCCCAGACTTCTGCCCCAGCCCCTGGGGCCAAAGTAAACTTACCTAGCAGCTTGCTCTGTACTAGGAGGGTACTGTATAAGGGGCAAGCTTGTAGAGGTCATTGCAATTGCTGAAGCCACCGAAGTGAGAAACTTTTCTATAAAATAGGCTAAAAAATAATACAGAAAATCAGAAGGAAAAATCCTAGAAGCTCAAGTGAAAACTTCTAAAGCAATGGAGGGAAAAACAAAAGCTTAAATGAAACCCCCCCCCAAAAAAAAAGCTGCTGCCCTCTCAAAGTTGAATTCCTCAAACAAGCAATCAGAGAAAGTAACCATCCAGACTGGAGGGATGGAGGATTGTGGGATGATTACGGTGCCATCCAGACTGGAGGGATGGAGGATTGTGGGATGATTACGGTGCCATCCAGACTGGAGGGATGGAGGATTGTGGGAATATTACGGTGCCATCCAGACTGGAGGGATGGAGGATTGTGGGATTATTACGGTGCCATCCAGACTGGAGGGATGGAGGATTGTGGGATTATTACGGTGCCATCCAGACTGGAGGGATGGAGGATTGTGGGATTATTACGGTGCCATCCAGACTGGAGGGATGGAGGATTGTGGGAATATTACGGTGCCATCCAGACTGGAGGGATGGAGGATTGTGGGATTATTACGGTGCCATCCAGACTGGAGGGATGGAGGATTGTGGGATGATTACGGTGCCATCCAGACTGGAGGGATGGAGGATTGTGGGAATATTACGGTGCCATCCAGACTGGAGGGATGGAGGATTGTGGGATTATTACGGTGCCATCCAGACTGGAGGGATGGAGGATTGTGGGAATATTACGGTGCCATCCAGACTGGAGGGATGGAGGATTGTGGGATTATTACGGTGCCATCCAGACTGGAGGGATGGAGGATTGTGGGAATATTACGGTGCCATCCAGACTGGAGGGATGGAGGATTGTGGGATGATTACGGTGCCATCCAGACTGGAGGGATGGAGGATTGTGGGAATATTACGGTGCCATTCAGACTGGAGGGATGGAGGATTGTGGGAATATTACGGTGCCATCCAGACTGGAGGGATGGAGGATTGTGCGATTATTACGGTGCCATCCAGACTGGAGGGATGGAGGATTGTGGGAATATTACGGTGCCATCCAGACTGGAGGGATGGAGGATTGAGGGATTATTACGGTGCCATCCAGACTGTTTCTTCCCATCACAGTTGAAAGATCCAGCTGAATGCACCAGTGAATATGTGGTGAAGTGCAGCATTTGCAATGATGCAGAGCTGTCTCTTGTACCTCCTCCTGCATCACTACAGATCCATCACCCCGATGTCACTACACAGCAAAGTATATCATCTCCTACCATTAAGTGACTTCCAGAGACAAGACACAGTTCCAGCTACAGTCAGCAGAAGAATTAGAG
Source organism: Rana temporaria (assembly GCF_905171775.1). NCBI lineage: Eukaryota > Metazoa > Chordata > Amphibia > Anura > Ranidae > Rana > Rana temporaria. The sequence continues at coordinate 1,468,731 of NC_053491.1, read as the reverse complement.
ATTAAACCATAGTGTGGCGAGAGTCACTTTGGGTGGGGGGCTTGTGGAACCCAGCTTGCCTTGGAGAGCTCTGGAAACCCCTTGTCCAACTCCCCCCGGCCCCTCCTATGTGTCTATTAGGGGCCCAGGGTGACCAAGGACCCCAGTCTGATCTCTACTAATCAGACTCGCCGCACCGGACTCAGCATTTTGTGTTACTCCTGTTATCCCGAGTTCTATATGTGTGGTTTGTGTTGAAAGAATGAAGGGGCTCTTTTACTTGGGACATTAATATTTCTGAAAAATATCCCTCAAGAAAATATGAAGATAAATTCCACCTTTCCCCAATAACTCTGAAATTCCGTGAGCGGCAGCTTGAGATCCCGACCTCAGAACACTTCAGGCTTCGCCAGATACAACACTTTCTCCTCCCTGCTTCACGTCTCACAAATTATGGTGCGGTCAGGCCAAGGAACAAAGGGGTGGAATCTCTGTTATCTACCAATCACTTGGCCAGAAGGTTTGCAAGTCCCATTTATGACAGCTTGGGAAAATGATCTCCAAATACAATGGGATGTGGGAAAGCGTGTAACAAAAAATAGGGTACCGGCTTAATGGGAAAGTGGCTGACCTCCTTTTCTAGAGCTTACAAGGAGATAAGGAATGTTTCCCTAATTGAAGCTAGCCTCAAAGTGATGACCAGATGGTACCTCACCCCCGCCAAATTAGCCCACATGTATCCATCTGCGAACCCTCAGAGGGTGCAAAATTGTGGGTTCTATGGCCCACATTTGGTGGGAATGTCCCCGAATAAGGCCTTATTGGAAAAGGATGTTGAATCTGATCCTAAAAGTGACAGACCTTCAGGTCCCAAGAACCCCCGCCGTAGCCCTCCTTAATGCTGCTATCACCAAGACTCACAAACCCAACCACAAATTAATCCACTTCATCCTATTGGGTGCCAAGCTGACAATATCCAAGGCGTGGAAACAGCCCAGGGTTTCCTTTATGGCTGCCAAACTTAAAATGTCATTGATCATGTCCCAGGAGAAATTGACCAGCGTTTTGCTAGACTTAAAAGACCAGTTTGAATCCACCTGGGAGCCCTGGGCTCATCATATGGGCATTGCTGTCCACTCTGGGGTACCGGCATAACAAACACGTATCTATTCCCTGCATTCGGTAAACCTTCATTTGCCAGGACTAATCTACTTGGACACTGTCAGGAAAGAGTTCACCCGTTGGTGGTGCCGTTGGTCTCTTAGATCTAATACCTGTAGTGGAGGGATTCACCTGCTGGTGGCACTGTCAGATCCTTTGGCTGTAATACCGATGTCCACCAGCAGGTGTTTCCCGGCAGTGTGGAGCAGACAGCACCTCCTGCATTCAGGTGTCACTTGAGGCTAATTACAGGCATTCATATAAATACTCGGCTGATGATTTCTCTCATTGCCAGGTATCGTTCTTGCACCCTGACCTGCTAGCCTGCAACCTTTATCCTGCAACCTGTATCCTGAACCCTGTAACCTGAACCCGATCCTGATCCTGTCCCGCCTGTTCCCTTGTTCTGATCCCATCCATCTTCTCCCTCTCCTCGCCTGGCTAACGTGTTTGATTTTGGTACTTCCCTTTGGCTTTATATAATTATCTGTTGTCTGTGGGTTTCTGTTGGTTGGTTGAGCACTATTTGTATTTGGGGTGTTTACTTATTTACCACTCATCTTTAATAAACTTTATACTATTCACCTTACATGCGTTTTGGTTTCCTCTTTGTGACAGTCTGGTCACACCTGGTTTATGACAGACACCATTTATGGTGTAAATACAAAGGGGTCAAGAACTTGCACCACCCCAGTGATGGAGCTTATTATCACTTTGATGTTTTTTTATTACATTGCTCAGTTCCCCATGGAACAAAGTACAAGTAGTACTGCACACAGCCTTGGATAGGATTCCCATACGACTATTCAGATTCCCTCGCTGAGAAAGGAAAATTCTAATTTTCTCAGAACCATCCACCGAGGCCACGGCAGCTGCCGCCTACCGCAAAGTAACAGACTCTCGCAATCAAACTCATGTTGGGATTCTGTTTGGCAAAGCCAAGTTTGCCTTTTCTGAGGCTTGAACTTTGAGGAACTGAACTAGCTGTGGAAATTGCCGATTTTATAGGAAAGACATTCAGATAGATGACGCCAAGTTCTACAAAGACAGCAAAGTTGTTCTAGGCTACATATACAACCAATCAACAAGGTGATCTCGTGCAGTAATGTATTATCACTTTGCCAATAAATGATCAAAATCACAAAAAAGTGTTATATAAAAAAGTCCAAGAAAATAGATAAATATATATATATAACTCTTCAAACAAAGTCTAAATCGGTGACTTCGCCCAGATGATTGACTTCTTGAGAAAAACTCCCCCCCCCCCCCCGGCGGATAAGGCGCGTCAGGAGATACCGAAAGTAGTCAAACTGCGAGTCGGCTCTATACGGCGCTATACGGCACCTGCGCACCGACTAGGAGCCGTGTAGAGTTGACTGCGCAGGCGCCATATAGAACCGACTCCCAGTTCGGCTACTTTCGGAAACTCGTGACGCACCTTATCCGCCAAGGGGAGGTTTTTCTCAAGACGTCAATCATCTGGGCGAAGTCCCACATGACACTGCGCCTCTGCATAGGAACGCCTACTCCCCCGGGAGAGAGTACCCAGGATCTGGGTGGAAAAATAGCAATAATACGGTATGTACAGCAAAAAAAACAAACAGCATACTGTAAATGTTGGAAGTATGCAGAATGTAAGGTTATATACATGTTTTTAGGGTGAACCTCCGCTTTAAATATAACAGTAATATTTACGGTATCCACAATATCTCTCAGGATATATATAAAGAGCTGATCACAGGTCTCTAGAACTGGGTAGGAGCCGGACAGTCTACTATAGTTTGTTGCCTACTAGGCTGAGGAGGGGAGATCACTGTTTGTATTGTTAATTGTAATTAGCTTCTGCTATTGTGAGAAGGTTTTCTGTGTTTCTATTGGTGATAATGTTGATTGTGTCTTCTGAGCTAAAAGACGGCAAGTCTGTCCTGAAGGTCACGTCTCTGAGTCACCTAGGCTGTCTGAAGGATTCGATAATTACCTCATGTTAATTAGGTTTCGGGTTACAGTTTGTATTGTCCTCCTTGTGTATATATTTGTGTGAGATCTCAAATAAAAGGCGATTCCTGATGTACTCCAGGACTGGTGTGTTCTGGTGACTGGGGGGCTGAACAGTCTTGGATAGGCATGTGCAATTTTTTAAGTTACGAATACGTTTTCCGTCAATTTTCGTTATTTTAGTTGATTCGTTAACATACGAATGAACGAATGGTTTAGCGCAATTAATAACGAATAACGATATTTTCAAAATAACGAATATGAAAAACAACGAAGATACGAAAGATGAGAGAAAACATAGAAACAACGAAACTACCGAACCCAAAAAAAATAATAATTACGAAAAACAAAATGAACGAAAATGCAAACTTACTAATATTCGAAGACCGAAAAGAAAACAACCGAAATGCCGAACAAAGAATAAAAAACGAAAATCAAAACTAACGAAAAATAAATGACGAATCTTCGGAAAACGGAAATGAAAACAACGAAAATACGAAATAATGTAAATTAGCTTTGGTTAGTACTGAAATATTTCTGGACATTGACCAATAGCCACTGAGCGCTGTCCCTTTCCTCTGAAGAGGTTTGTTCCTTCCCCCAATGAGCTTCTTTCTCATTACCTCCTGGCTCCTTTTTCTGTGTTAGACTGCAGTGCATCTAATTTCTAGATTTGTATTTGTAATATCTGACATATTTTAGTTTTCTTCTACGTCAGACTTCATTCTAGACAGGGTGTGTGTGCTAACTAAGACAGTCAAGTCAATCACAGTAAAGTACGAATTACAAAATTACGACGAGTAGTGTGTCGAATAAACGTAAAATGTATTCTAACAGAATTGCGAATGCAATAAAATCTACAAAAGTACGTTTTTACAATCAAAGGAAATTAGACATGAAAATACGAATAATCATAAAGCAACGAAAATATATTTCTTTACGAAAATACGAATGCGGCATGATGGAAAATATATTGTAAATACGAATAGCAAAACAACGAAAATTAAACTAACGTAAAAACGAAGGAACGAATAAAATCATTTTAAAAATACGAACGCGGCAGAATACAAAATATAACGAAAATACGAATCTCGATTCAACGAAAAATAAACTAACAGAAAAAAACGGAAATGGAAAAAAGAGTGTTACGAAAATACTAAAGAGTACCAATACGATAACTAACGTCTTACCAAATTACAACTCGTTACGAATCACGATAAACGAACGGAAACGAAACAGAAATAAACGAAAAATTTTGCTGTGCACATGTCTAGTCTTGGATAGCGCTGGTTGTGGACAGAGGAAGCATTGACAGCGGACAAAGTTCTGTTGAGGACGAGGGTTCCTCACAAGGAGCAACAATGGTGGCAAAGTATGCAAGGTCGAGGTGAAGGTTGCGTAGTTCCCTACGAGTTCGGTTGCTAGGGCGTTAGTAATCAGCGGATTAATCGGTGGATCGGTTGTTGATTATTTTTGGCTGTTTTTGGTCTCACAGGCTGCAGGTTTGATTGCTCTCCCTTGATTTCTAGAGACTTCTGGAACATTGGAGGTTGGGAGAGGCAAATGGGCAACCTAAATATTTATTTCACTGGGGTAGATTCAGAAAGCAATTGCGTCTGCATAGTTACGAAGCGCAATTGCTTAGTTGCGCCGGCGTATCGACTGCTCCTGATTCAGAGAGCTCAATACGCCGACTGCAGCCTAAGATATGCGTGGCATAAGGCTCTTAATGCCGTTGTATCGTAGGCTGCATTCTTACGCTGGCCGCTAGGTGGCGTTCCCGTAGTGGTCAGCGTAGAGTATGCAAATTGCATACTAACGCCGATTCACAACCGTACGCGCGCCCTACGTACGCAGTTTACGTCGTTTACGTTCGTCGGGTTCCGCGTAAGGCTGCTCCTGCTATTAGCAGGGGCAGCCAATGCTAAGTATACCCGTCGTTCCCGTGTCGCGATGTTTGAAAATTACGTCGTTTGCGTAAGTGAATCGTGAATGGCGCTGGACGCCATTTACGTTCAGGTTGAAGCAAATGACGTCCTTGCGACGTCATTTGCCGCAATGCACGTCGGGAAAGTTTCCCGACGGAGCATGCGCACTACGTTCGGCGCGGGAACGCGCCTAATTTAAATGATCCACGCCCCCTACGGGATCATTTAAATTACGCGCCCTTACGCCGGGCATTTTCAAGGAGCGCCCGCGCAAATTACGTAGCTACTGCTTCATGAATGAAGCGTAGCGCACGTAATTTACGGGGGCGCAGCGTTAAAACGGTACGCTGCGCCTCCGTAAGAGGGTGCAAAAGGTACCTGAATCTACCCCAATGGTTACAAATACTTGCGCTATAGTGAAAGGGTAAAAATAGAATAAAGCTGCAGCTGCTGGACACAAAGTGCTAGTTACTGGAAATCACGAGACATAAATACAGCGCTCTCAATAGAGCATCAAATATAAACCATCCAACGTAAAAACACACAAATGTAGAACAAAATGATATGTTGCAGAAATGTCCCAATTAAATAAAGGGCTCCAATCTTCTGATAAGTGCTCCCTCCGTGGCGTGACACGCCCCCCCCCCCTCATGTGTCCCCACTCACCAGATAGAGTGGACCCCTAGCTTTTCAGTCGCGTACACACCACCGTTTTTAATGTCCTAGAAAAAACAACGTTTCTCTCGGCGTGATTCTTGTCAAGCCGGCCTTGCCTACACACGATCGTGAAAAAAAAAATGCTGGAGAAAAGCGCGGTGACGTACAACACGTACGACGGCACTATAAAGGGGAAGTTCCATGCGGAGGGCGCCACCCTTTGTGTTGCTTTTGCTGATTTAGTGTTATTAAAAGTTTGGTGAGAGACGATTCGCGCTTTTCAGTCTGTTACAGCGTGATGAATGTGCGATCTCCATTACAAACGCTAGTTTTACCAGAACGAGCGCTCCCGTCTCATAATTCGCTTCTGAGCATGCGCGGGTTTTTCACGTCATTAAAACCCACACACAACCATTTTTTACGACGTTAAAAATAACATGAAAAATTACAGCATGTTGGAATGGCCAGTGAAAAATGCTCTGGAGCCCACACACCATCGTTTTTAATGACATAAGAAAAAAGGAATTTTTTACATCCCGAAAAACAGTCGTGTGTACGCGGCATAAGGTTTGGTATTTACAAGTTAAAAACATTTATTTTTTTATAGAAAATTACTTTTTTTTCTAACACTGGGGCACACTGACGGCAATTGATGGGGCACACTGGCGGCAATTGATCCCCCATACCCTACCCAGCGCCATCCTCCTATCCCCCATTCCCTACCCAGCACCATCCTCCTATCCCCCCATACCCTACCCAGCACCATCCTCCTATCCCCCATTCCCTACCCAGCACCATCCTCCTATCCCCCATACCCTACCCAACACCATCCTCCTATCCCCCATTCCCTACCCAACACCATCCTCCTATCCCCCATACCCTACCCAGCGCCATCCTCCTATCCCCCATTCCCTACCCAACACCATCCTCCTATCCCCCATTCCCTACCCAGCACCATCCTCCTATCCCCCATACCCTACCCAACACCATCCTCCTATCCCCCATTCCCTACCCAACACCATCCTCCTATCCCCCATACCCTACCCAGCGCCATCCTCCTATCCCCCATACCCTACCCAGCACCATCCTCCTATCCCCCATACCCTACCCAGCACCATCCTTCTATCCCCCATACCCTACCCAGCGCCATCCTCCTATCCCCCATTCCCTACCCAACACCATCCTCCTATCCCCCCATACCCTACCCAGCACCATCCTCCTATCCCCCATTCCCTACCCAGCACCATCCTCCTATCCCCCATACCCTACCCAACACCATCCTCCTATCCCCCATTCCCTACCCAACACCATCCTCCTATCCCCCATACCCTACCCAGCACCATCCTCCTATCCCCCATACCCTACCCAGCACCATCCTCCTATCCCCCATACCCAGCACCATCCTCCTATCCCCCATACCCTACCCAGCGCCAGCCTCCTATCCCCCATACCCTACCCAGCACCATCCTTCTATCCCCCCATACCCTACCCAACACCATCCTCCTATCCCCCATACCCTACCCAGCACCATCCTCCTATCCCCCATACCCTACCCAGCACCATCCTCCTATCCCCCCATTCCCTACCCAGCGCCATCCTCCTATCCCCCATTCCCTACCCAGCACCATCCTCCTATCCCCCATACCCTACCCAACACCATCCTCCTATCCCCCATTCCCTACCCAACACCATCCTCCTATCCCCCATACCCTACCCAGCACCATCCTCCTATCCCCCATACCCTACCCAGCACCATCCTCCTATCCCCCATACCCAGCACCATCCTCCTATCCCCCATACCCTACCCAGCGCCATCCTCCTATCCCCCATACCCTACCCAGCACCATCCTTCTATCCCCCCATACCCTACCCAACACCATCCTCCTATCCCCCATACCCTACCCAGCACCATCCTCCTATCCCCCATACCCTACCCAGCGCCATCCTCCTATCCCCCATACCCTACCCAGCGCCATCCTCCTATCCCCCCATACCCTACCCAGCGCCATCCTCCTATCCCCCATACCCTACCCAGCGCCATCCTCCTATCCCCATACCCTACCCAGCGCCATCCTCCTATCCCCCATACCCTACCCAACACCATCCTCCTATCCCCCATACCCTACCCAGCACCATCCTTCTATCCCCCATACCCTACCCAGCGCCATCCTCCTATCCCCCATACCCTACCCAGCACCATCCTCCTATCCCCCCATACCCTACCCAGCACCATCCTCCTATCCCCCCATAACCTACCCAGCACCATCCTTCTATCCCCCCATACCCTACCCAGCACCATCCTCCTATCCCCCCATAACCTACCCAGCACCATCCTCCTATCCCCCATACCCTACCCAGCACCATCCTCCTATCCCCCATACCCTACCCAGCGCCATCCTCCTATCCCCCATACCCTACCCAGCGCCATCCTCCTATCCCCCCATACCCTACCCAGCGCCATCCTCCTATCCCCCATACCCTACCCAGCGCCATCCTCCTATCCCCATACCCTACCCAGCGCCATCCTCCTATCCCCCATACCCTACCCAGCACCATCCTCCTATCCCCCATACCCTACCCAGCACCATCCTTCTATCCCCCATACCCTACCCAGCGCCATCCTCCTATCCCCCATACCCTACCCAGCACCATCCTCCTATCCCCCCATACCCTACCCAGCACCATCCTCCTATCCCCCCATAACCTACCCAGCACCATCCTTCTATCCCCCCATACCCTACCCAGCACCATCCTCCTATCCCCCATACCCTACCCAGCACCATCCTTCTATCCCCCCATACCCTACCCAACACCATCCTCCTATCCCCCATACCCTACCCAGCACCATCCTCCTATCCCCCATACCCTACCCAGCACCATCCTCCTATCCCCCATACCCTACCCAGCACCATCCTCCTATCCCCCATACCCTACCCAGCACCATCCTTCTACCCCCATACCCTACCCAGCACCATCCTCCTATCCCCCATACCCTACCCAGCACCATCCTCCTATCCCCCATACCCTACCCAGCACCATCCTCCTATCCCCCATACCCTACCCAGCACCATCCTCCTATCCCCCATACCCTACCCAGCACCATCCTTCTATCCCCCATACCCTACCCAGCACCATCCTTCTACCCCCATACCCTACCCAGCACCATCCTTCTATCCCCCATACCCTACCCAGCGCCATCCTCCTATCCCCCCAAAACAACCTTCCCTTCTATAACTGAAAATGTTTCATCTGAATCTCATACACGTGTCATGCAGAGGTAAGTTGAGGATTCATTGCCAGGAACTTCTATACAATGCATGGGAGACAACGTATGACGTCTGACTCATGGAACAACTGCATTATGATTTCTTAGTCACTTGGAATATAAGATTATTCCTTCTGAAGGCATTGCAATCCTGTATACTTCTTACACCGTGTACTTGTATACAGAGGCATCTCTTTCTATATAAAGAATAAAAAAAATAAAAAGATTAAGAATGTGGCAAGCCTGGCGTATCTGACACATCGTCTCTCAATACCCGCCGGGTCTGTGCAGCACAATTATTTCCAGTAATAAATATAAAATACACTGGAGGTCATTGCAACGGGAAATTCACAAGGCTTTTTACACCGGTGATCTGTGTTCTGAATGTCCATTACTTTCATGGTTGGTATAGCGCCCCCTTATTCCATGAGAAGAATAACATGATGTTTTATAGGTAAGTGGGAAGGATGGTCCCCTATAGATGGCTGAAGAGATCAGGGGTGTCAGTGATTACCCAAGAGTCCCAGGCCCGACTCTAATGCCGCGTACACACCATCACTTTATGTGATGAAAAAAAATGACGTTTTTAAAAACGTCACTTTAATTGACCGTGTGTGGGGGAAAACGTTGTTTTATGTCTTCTAAAAAACGACCAAAAAAAATTGAAGCATGCTTCAATTTTATGTGTCGTTTTTCAAAACGTCAACTTTTACTTCACAGAAATTGACCGTGTGTAGCAAAAACGTCGTTCAAAACGACGTTTTTTCACCCGCGCATGCCCAGAAGCTAGTTATGAAGCGAGCTTCAATGGTAAAACGTGGTGGAACGTAACCTCACTTTGCTAGAACATTGTGAGAAAAACGATGGTGTGTAGGCAACTTCGTCTTTGAAAATTGAAGTTTCAAAAACGTCGTTTTTTTACTTCACAGAAAATGTCGTTTTTTTTCATCACATAAAGTGATGGTGTGTATGCGGCATAACACTGATTGGCCCCTGGGTATAGCATTTTATTGGGCACATCATTACCGCTCACCCATTGGTTGCTACAGATTACTGCCCATTATTATCACTCACTGATTGGTTGTTAGAGGATACTGCACATCATTACTGCAAGCTGATTGGTTGCCAGAGGTTTCGGCACATCATTACTGCAAACTGATTGCTCCACTGGCCTACAACTGCTAGATATGTCAGGTGATGTTGGTGCTGGAGCTTTACAGGTACAGGTGAGAGACCAATCCACCAATGTTCATCACTCAAGAAACTCAACCAACCTTTGGAGGAACCGAACCTGCTAAGAAGGAGGAGGAGAAACTCTCTTATGTCTGAACAGTAATTGAAAGGTTTTCTTCCTCTTTCTGTCTCTCTTTTCTCATTCTTTTCTCTCTCTTTTCTCTTTCTTTCTCTTCTCTCTCTTTTCTCATTCTTTTCTCTCTCTTTTCTCTTTCTTTTCTCTCTCTTTCTTTTCTCGTTCTTTTCTCTCTCTTTTCTCTCTCTTTCTCTTCTCTCTCTTTTCTCTTTCTTTTCTCTCTCTTTCTTTTCTCGTTCTTTTCTCTCTCTTTCGTTTCTCTTTCTTTTCGCTTTCTTTTCTCTCTTTCTTTTCTCTTCTTTTTCTCTTTTTTTTCTCTCTCTTACTTTTATCTTTCTTTTTTCATTCTTTTCTCTCTCTTTCTTTTCTCTCTCCTTCTTTTCTTTCTCTCTCTCTTTATTTTCTCGTTCTTTTCTCTCTCTTTCTTTTCTCTCTCCTTCTTTTCTTTCTTTCTCTCTTAATTTTCTTTCTCCTTTTCTCTCTCTTTCTTTTCTCTTTCTCTATCTCTCTTTCTTTTCTCTCGCTTTCTCTCTCTTTAGTTTCTCTCTCTCTTTCTTTTCTCGTTCTGTTCTCTCTCTTTCTTTTCTTTATTTTCTCGTTCTTTTCTCTCTTTCTTTCTTTTCTCTCTTTCTTTTCTTTCTTTTCTTGTTATTTTCTCTCTTTTCTCGTTCTTTTCTTTCTTTTCTCTCTCTTTCTTTTCTTTCTTTTCTTGTTATTTTCTCTTTCTTTTCTCTTTCTTTTCTTTCTTTTTTCGTTCTTTTCTCTCTCTTTCTTTTCTCTTTCGTTTCTCTCTCTTTCTTTTATCTCTCTCTTTCTTTTCTCGTTCTTTTCTCGTTCTTTTCTCGTTCTTTTCTCTCTCTTTCTTTTCTCTTTCTTTTCTCGTTCTTTTCTTTCTTTTCTCGTTCTTTTCTCTTTCTTTCTTTTCTCTCTCTTTCTTTTCTTTATTTTTTCGTTCTTTTCTCTCTCTTTCTTTTCTCTTTCGTTTCTCTCTCTTTCTTTTCTCTCTCTCTTTCTTTTCTCTTTCTTTTCTCTTTCTCTTCTCTCTCTTTTCTCTTTCTTTTCTCTCTCTTTCTTTTCTCGTTCTTTTCTCTCTCTTTCTCTTCTCTCTCTTTTCTCTTTCTTTTCTCTCTCTTTCTTTTCTCGTTCTTTTCTCTCTCTTTCTTTTCGCTTTCTTTTCTCTCTTTCTTTTCTCTTCCTTTTCTCTTTTTTTTCTCTCTCTTACTTTTATCTTTCTTTTCTCATTCTTTTCTCTCTCTTTCTTTTCTCTCTCCTTCTTTTCTTTCTCTCTCTCTTTATTTTCTCGTTCTTTTCTCTCTCTTTCTTTTCTCTCTCCTTTTTTTCTTTCTTTCTCTCTTTATTTTCTTTCTCCTTTTCTCTCTCTTTCTTTTCTCTTTCTCTCTCTCTTTCTTTTCTCTCGCTTTCTCTCTCTTTAGTTTCTCTCTCTCTTTCTCTCTCTCTTTTTTTTCTCTCTCGTTCTGTCTCTCTCTCTCGCACTCGCGAGCGCTCTCTCCTTCTTTCTCTCTCTTGCATTCTTTCTGTGTCTCTTTCTCTTTTTTTTTGTCAGGTGATGTTGGTGTTGGAGCTTTACAGGTACAGGTGAGACCAATCCACCAATGTTCACTACTCAAGAAACCTCAACCAACCTCTGGAGGAGCCGAACCTGCTAAGAAGGTGAGGAGGAGAAACTCTCTAATGTCTGAACAGTAATTGAAAGGTTTTCTTCCTCTTTCTGTCTCTCTTTTCTCTTTCGTTTCTCTTTCTTTCTTTTCTCGTTCTATCCTCTCTCTTTCTTTTCTCATTCTATCCTCTCTCTTTCTTTTCTCGTTCTTTTATCCCTCTTTCTTTTCTCGTTCTTTTCTCTCTCTTTCTTTTCTCGTTCTTTTCTCTCTGTTTCTTTTTTCTCTCTTTCTTTTCTCTTTCTTTTCTCTCTCTTTCTTTTCTCGTTCTTTTCTCTCTCTTTCTTTTCTCTTTCTTTCTTTTCTTTCTTTTCTCTTTCTTTTCTCTCTCTTTCTTTTCTCTATTTCTTTTCTCGTTATTTTCTCATTCTTTTCTCTCTCTTTCTTTTCTTTCTTTTCTCGTTCTTTTCTCTCTCTTTCTTTTCTCTTTCTTTCTTTTCTCTTTCTTTTCTCTCTCTTTCTTTTCTCGTTCTTTTCTCGTTCTTTTCTCTTTCTTTTCTCTCTTTCTTTTCTCTCTCTTTCTTTTCTCATTCTTTTTCTCTCTTTCTTTTCTCTCTCTTTCTTTTCTCTCTCCTTCTTTTCTTTCTTTCTCTCTTTATTTTCTTTCTCCTTTTCTCTCTCTTTCTTTTCTCTTTATTTTCTTTCTCTTTCTTTTCTCTCTCTTTCTTTTCTCTCTCTTTCTTTTCTCTCTCTTTCTTTTCTCTCTCTTTTGTTTCTCTCTCGTTCTCTCTCTCTCTCTCTCTCTCTCTCTCTCTCTCTCTCTCCCTCTCTCTCTCACTCTCTCACTCTCTCGAGCGCTCTCTCCTTCTTTCTCTCTCTTGCATTCTCTCTGTGTCTCTTTCTCATTTTTCTTTCCCTCTATATTACCACATTCTCTACTATTTAAGTTTTTTCAGATTGTATTTAACCACACCCCTTTAAGCCACGCCCAAATATTTTGCATAATTTACACCACGCCTATTTTGCGCCACAATGAAATTTGCACGCTGCATTTTTTTGCTCCTGCTAGGCAGTGCCTACAAATAAATATTACTCCGCCTACATAAAAAAAGTGTCCCTTATATTTTTTGGAGAATGACAACTATGTAATAGGCCAGCTGTAGTCTGTTGTGGTTATGACTAAGGCCTTATAGGCTGAAACGCGTCAACCTTTCCTATTTGTGTTTGTCTACTGTGGCTTGTCAATAAATATGTCACTTTTTTAAGAGCAACGACCGGAGTGCGGACCATCTTTTCTTCAGTCTGTGCGGGGGAGTCGCTCGCTCTCCGAGTACATCGCCATCCAGTGTGCAGGATGCATGGAGGACAGGGCCATCTTACAGTTTTTCTCTATTGGTTTGGCTCATTTCTTGAAACAGAAATGACATTCTCAAAACTCTAAGATCATTTGGCAAAACAGTCTTACAGTTCAGCACAACACTATAACTCACGTGCAAAAGCTCATATCTCTCCCAAAACTGTTCACTCTTGCTTCAAAACCATATTCCTTTCCCATATAAAGAGTCAGTGCCCCCAAAATGGCAAAGATTCTTCTCAATTGCTTTGGCTCATTTCTTGATACAGACCGGACGTTCTCAGCTCTTTTGGTACTTTTGCCAAAATAACCCGGATGGTTCGGCACAACACCATGGTTCACCTTCAAAAGTTCATATCTTTCCCAAAACAGTTCACTCATGTGTCAAAACTAAATTTCTTTCTCATTCAAATAGTCAGTGCCCCCAAAATGCTTCACCCCTTTGGCATGGTGTAAGCACCGCAAGTCAAAATGTTTCGATGTTTTGTCTCTATGGCAGAGGACCATTGAAATATCCCTCATGCCCACCTTTCAGTCTCAGCCCAGTCCTTCATTCACAATGGTTACTGTACAGTTTTTGTCTAGCTAATTGAATACAATTGTGTATAAAACTGAAAAAAAAGAAAAGATTTTAGGGTAAGAGTCGCCTCCAAGGTTTGACATCACACATTGCACTCATACTGCCAAGGAAAAATTACTTTACAGTATTGCAACCATTATCATTCACACACAAAGTACCTTGGATACTTCAGAGTAAAAAGAAACTGTATACAGCATTATATATACGAAAATACACAAACATAAAACAAGGAAAATTACATTTAGCCTACAATGCTGTAAATAAAGCTGGAGTTTTACAACTACTGTAACATCTCACTGGTCGCTGTCCTCACCCTCCCTCTCCTGTCCACCGTCCTCACCCTCCCTCTCTTGGCCACCGTCCTCACCCTCCCTCTCCTGTCCACCGTCCTCACCCTCCCTCTCTTGGCCACCGTCCTCACCCTCCCTCTCCTGGGCACCGTCCTCACCCTCACCCTCCTGCCCACCGTCCTCACCCTCCCTCTCCTGTCCACCGTCCTCACCCTCCCTCTCTTGGCCACCGTCCTCACCATCCTGCCCACCGTCCTCACCCTCCCTCTCTTGGCCACCGTCCTCACCCTCACCCTCCTGCCCACCGTCCTCACCCTCCCTCTCTTGGCCACCGTCCTCACCCTCCCTCTCCTGGGCACTGCCCTCACCCTTCTGCCCATCAACACGCTGCTGTCTGTCTGGCCACAGATTTCCGTCAACATCACAGCGTATATTCTCCCTTGCGATGCAACGAGGGAAGAAACGGTGTGCATGTCGCAACCATCCCCTACACTGATCTCCTGTAATATCCTCACAGGCAGCGTCCATTGCATGGATCAGGGACCTCTGATCTTGAGCCCGATGCTCATACACTCTCCACCTCCAAGTGGAGAAAAACTCCTCAATAGTATTGAGGAAAGGAGAGTAAGGTGGTAGGAACACCATATCCATCCTTGGATGAGCAGTGAACCAGGCCCCGATAAGCGGGCCATGGTGAAAATTCACATTGCCCCATACAATTATATATTGTGGTAGGTGAGGCCCTATGAGACCTCTCTCATTTTCGGGGATCAAATCCAAATGAAGGCGGTCCAAGAAGATGAGGAGCTTCTGTGTATTGTATGGGCCAAGCCTGGGGATGTGAGTGGCCACACCATTCTCAGAAATGGCAGCACACATAGTTATATTGCCCCTTCGCTGGCCTGGGACATCCACCGTGGCCCGGTGGCCAATAAAATTACGGCCACGTCTTTGGCCCTTGGCCAGGTTGAAGCCAGCCTCATCCACATACACGGGTATGTGAGAGGTCTCGTTTCCTTCCAGTGCCATTATTCTCTACAATAGAGTAAAAAAAGAAAACATCAAATCAGTCATACAGAAGAGTCATACACTAGAGTTACAGACAGCTACATAGGAATGTTCTATGCTCTACACAAGTTCAATATACTACTGGCCAGTATTCCAGTGGTTCCAAACCTGGGGTACATGTTCTTCTCAGAATTGGGGACCCAGTCGAATACTGGGGCCCCGCCACAGCTTTAAATGTTCCGGGACATCATGGTCCCGGAACCAGGAACACCGCGTGGCACGCGCACCCCTGTCTGGTAGGCCATCTCGCCGGGGGGCTGTGATGTGTGGTCACCCTAAAGGTGGGTGCCACCTCAGGAAAAGAACCCTGCCTCAATGGCGTCTGCTCCAGAAGTACCCTCCCCCAGCATGTCCCGCGAGAGAAACTCCCTCCCGATTGGCTGCTGGCAAGCCTGGACTCCACTGTTGCCCCGGGGTGGTATGACACCCCAGCAACCACAGAATGGACCCGCAGCACAGCCAACCTCTGAAACAGAGACCCTTTGTAAAATTGCAATCAGAATCAGAGTCAACTACACTCTGATTATTCCTTAACTTTTACAGTAATAGCACCGGTACTTGGAAGTACACAGGCGCTACATCTACAATATTTTTCTTGTCATTGTTAGTATCATACGTAACATCCCACTGAGGTAAGATACTGTTATACTGTAGGCCTATCACACACACTAAATGAATATGTAAATGAATAAACATATTTGTTGCTCTATGCACAGTGTCCTGTCCTATACATTATATAATTCCATCATTGATTGTGAGGCCATGGTTGATGACATGGTCTATAATTGTGGCCCGAATTTCATCTGGGACAGCATGGTGTCTTCGTGCTCCTCGGCCTCTTCCCCTATTCCACCACCACGCACCCTTACTCTCTTCTTCTTCCTCGAGCAGACAGTTGCCATTGTTCATTTACTTGGCCAGGTGACTCCATGTTCAGAAATTGTACTGGTCCTGCATGGTCAAGCTCTATATACATGTTTGACAGCATTCACAATCATGGACAGCACCTGTCAGGTACAGTAACTAAACATACTGTTTGATTGGTCATCTGAGACCAACTCCTCCTTCGTTAGTCAAGTTCTAGTTGCACCCGACTGTCAATTGCTGTAATCATTTTATCAAATGTTCCAAGAGATTCATATATGGTATTAATGGTATTATGTTCCTGAATCATTTTGACAATTGAACAGACTATTGTGCATGTGATGACTTAAACAATGAAATGACGCTGACACGTTTTGGAGAGAACGACCATTAGACTGAAAAAATTACAATCAGTTTAGATCAACAAGATCTATTCAATTGGAAATTGTGCTAAACGTAGGCTACTTGTACTAAATCATTTGAGAAATGTACTGAGACAGTGAGACATGTACTAAGACATTTGCAATTTGATGAAATGAATGAGAAATGCCATTCAGTTGTGAACAATTGCGAAGTGGTTTGGAGATTTGTCCATGTTGTTTTGAGAATGTCATTTCTGTTTCAAGAAATGAGCCAAAACAATGGAGAAAAACTGTAATGCAAGGGCACTGCCCAGGGGCCCTCAGGACATGGGGGGCCCCACAATATTCTTGCATTACATCATACTTGCCAACTCTCCCGGATTTGATGGGACAGTCACGCTTTTGACTAAACTGTCCCGATATGTTCGTGTCCCGGGAAGCGTCCCAGAACCTATACGGTGCCCTCCTGATCCCAGTGTTGTGTGCCCTTTGTGTTGACTAGTCTTTGATTTATGGAATGTTTTCCTTTAGTAAAACCGATTTCTTTGAAAGTACTAATGAATAAGGCCCGGATTCACAAAGCACTTACGCCAACGTAAGTCTATCTATGGGCCGTCGTATCTGTGCGCCGTGCCCACAATCTGAGATACGCCTAAAAATAGGCTTCCTACGACCGACGCAACTTTCCTACGCCATCGTATCGTGGGCGCATATTTACGCTGGGCGCATTTGCCGCTCCCATTGATTTTCTATGCACATATGCAAATGACGGAGATACGCAGATTCACGAACGTAGTTGCGCCCGGCGCATAATATACGCGGTTTGCGTAAGTCGTACATCCGGCGTAAAGTTATTCCCCATATAGGAGGCGCAACTCATGCAAAGGTATGGACCAGGGAACACAAGCCGTCGTATCTTTTGTCGGTTACGTAGTACGTGAATATGACTAGGCGTAGGTTACGTTCACGCTGTAGGCAGTGATTCGACGTATCTTAGGGAGTAGGGATGTGCCCACGGGACGGCGCATGCGCCATTCATTTTAAGTACTTCTATGGCGCTTGGCCCATCATTTGCATTGGGTCACGCCTCATTAGCATGGCTCACGCCCACTTCCACCTACGCTGACTTACGCTGAGGAAACCCAGTGTATCTTTAACGCCCCGTACACACGACCGGATCTATCCACTGGGATTGATCCGTGGATCAGTTCCAGCAGACAGATCCGGTGGTGTGTACGGCATAGCGGACATTTCCCAGCGGATAAAAATCCAGCCGATGGATTCCCAGCGGATAAAAATTTCTTAGCATGCTTAGAAATCTATCCGCTGGAATCCAGTCCAGCGGACTGATCTGGTCGTCTGTACAGACTCACCGGATCAGTCGGTCCGCTCCCATCCCTTGCATGCGTCGTAATGATTTGACGCATGCGTGGAAGTATTTACCTTCCAGGGTCGCGCACGTCGCCGCAGCAATGGCGTGGCCACGTCACCACGGATGTATTCCGCGGGGGTTTCGATCTGATGGTGTGTACAGCCATCAGATCCAAATCCGCCAGAGGATTTATCCGCTGGAAACGGTCTGGCGGACCGTTTACAGCGGATATGCGCTCGTCTGTACGAGGCCTAAGAGTGAGCGGGAGCGAGTGCTTTGTGAATCCAGTGCTTGCCTCTGTGCGCTGCGCCGGCGTAGCGTAAAAGAGATATGTTACGGCGGCATTAATATGCGCCGATGTATGTGAATCCGGGCCTAAATGTTTAATTCTGTCAACTATTTATACATTATTTCTTGAAAGTAGGTGTGTAAATTGGGGCCAGCAGGTAGGGGCCCCAGTGCATTACTTTGCCCAGGGGTCCATGATGCTATTAAGGCGGCCCTAATGGAGGGTCCACCACCCCAGCCATACAACCCCCCCCCCCCATGGTGACACACAGATAGTATGAATAGGGCCGCAGATGGAAGAATCTGGGACTTTCTTCACAGAGCCGCATATTTTATCCATACAATAGCAGGTGATAATGATACCTTGTTATCGGGAGCAACACAAAGAAAATGCTACAAATTGCTGTTATTTCTCCTCAGCACCACCCGACAGACACGTTAAATTGTGGATTTTTTCCCTTCTCTCTGTTTCTTGCCACGGCCGGCGTTGCGTCCTTCCATAAGTGCCCTGCAGGTAGCAGCTTTCCGCAGGTTGATAATGAAGACGGCCTGGAGATCGCGCACATTGTTAGGTGATAATTGTTCTCGCAGATCGCCTCCCCGTCCCGCTTTATGAGCAGCGCAATCCACTTGGCAAGCCGAGCCCATGCATCTTCTGCATTGGGACTCTATAAAAAGTGTAATTATTGCCCCATAAATTGTATCTCTGCGTACTTCTGTACTTTACATGGCGGCGGTTCTCCGCAGACGCAGGCTGATCATTATACAAGAGTTGGGAGGATAGACACACACACATTGTGTAAAGGTAACACCAGAGGTTCCCCCGAAATCTTCACCAGGCAGATCAAAGGTAACGGCTTTTTATTTTTGATGTTTATTCATGAGATGCATGTGGCAGTTTGTATATGTAATGTATGCAGCCAGATGCAACATGGGTAATTGGCTTCAAAGGGAAAGTATAATGCAGTAAGTGACACCACATGGCTAATCCCTTCCCTGTAATATCAGAAATACCGCTAACAAGACTCGGGAATTAGTGCGATGACACAAAGAGAAGCGCGAGGGATTACCGGAGTCTGGAATCCTTCAATAGATCTCAGGGCGACACCTGCTGTGACGGGAGTCACTTTGGGTGGGGGGCTGTGACGGGAGTCACTTTGGGTGGGGGGCTGTGACGGGAGTCACTTTGGGTGGGGGGGCTGTGACAGGAGTCACTTTGGGTGGGGGGCTGTGACGGGAGTCACTTTGGGTGGGGGGCTGTGACGGGAGTCACTTTGGATGGGGGGCTGTGACGGGAGTCACTTTGGGTGGGGGGCTGTGACGGGAGTCACTTTGGGTGGGGGGCTGTGACGGGAGTCACTTTGGATGGGGGGCTGTGACGGGAGTCACTTTGGGTCGGGGGGCTGTGACGGGAGTCATTTTGGATGGGGGGCTGTGACGGGAGTCACTTTGGATGGGGGGCTGTGACGGGAGTCACTTTGGATGGGGGGCTGTGACGGGAGTCACTTTGGATGGCGGGCTGTGACGGGAGTCACTTTGGGTGGGGGACTTGTGGAACCCAGCTTACCTTAGAGAGCTCTGGAAACTCTTAGCCAGATTCACGTAGGCGGGCGCAACGTTAGGCAGGCGTAGCGTATGGCATATACGCTACGCCGCCGTAAGTTAGATAGGCAAGTACTGTATTCACAAAGCACTTGCCTCCTAAGTTACGGCGGCGTAGCGTAAATGGGGCCGGCGTAAGCGCGCCTAATTCAAATGAGGATGAGGGGGGCGTGTTTTATGGAAATGTGTGGTGACCCGACGCGATTGACGTTTTTTACGAATGGCCGTCGGTGTACATATCCCAGTGTGCATTGCTCCAAAGTACGCCGCAAAGAAAGTATTGGTTTCAACATGAACGCAAATTACGTCCAGCCCCATTCACGGACGACTTACGCAAACGACGTAAAATTTTCAAATTTCGACGCGGGAACGACGGCCATACTTAACATTGACTAGGCCAGCTATTTGTTCGACTAACTTTACGCCGGGAAAAGCCATACGTAAGCGACGTAAAAAAATGCGTCGGGCGCACGTACGTTCGTGAATCGGCGTATCTAGTCATTTACATATTCTACGCCAAACTCAACGAAAGCGCCACCTAGCGGCCAGCGGAAAAATTGCACCCTAAGATACAACGGCGTATGAGACTTACGCCGCTCGTATCTTAGCCTAATTTAAGCGTATCTGGTTTCCAGAATACGCTTAAATTTAGGACGGCGTAGATTCAGAGTTACGTTGGCGTATCTACTGATACGCCGGCGTAAAGCTACCTGAATCCAGCTATCTGTGTCCAGCTTCGCCGACCCCTTCTGTGCACAGGCCCGTCGCTACAGGACAGGCAAAACAAACAATTGCTTGGGGCCCCAAGCTGGCCTGGGGCCCCCAACTTCCCAGGCTGTAGCGTGGCCGAGCTCCTCTTCCTTCCTCCTGGAGTCCTGTCAGTCCGTCTGACGGGAAGTGCACACTGAGGGCCAGATTCCTAGAGGAGATAAGCCGTCGTATCTCTGCGTCCGGCCGGTCGTATCTATGCGCCTGATTCTTAGAATCAGTTACGCATAGATATCTATTAGATCCGACAGGCGCAAGTCTCTTACACCGTCGGATCGTAACTGCATATTTACGCTGGCCGCTAGGGGCGTGTACGCTGATTTACGCGTCAAAATATGTAAATCAGCTAGATACGCGAATTCCAACGTAAAATACGCTGGCTTGTGTTCCCTGGTGCAGACCTGTGCATGTCTGCTGCTGGGTTGCACCTCCTTTATGGGGAATAACTTTACGCCGGACGTACAACTTATGCGCACTGCGTCGGGCGCACGTATGTTTGTGAATCATCGTATTTCACTCATTTGCATATTTGAATGGCTAATCAATGGGAGCGCCGCCATGCGTCCAGCCTAAATGTGCGCCCACCCTATGCCGGCGTAGGCAAGTTACGTCGGCGGGATGAAGCCTGCTTTTAGGCGCATCTTAGTTTGTGTGTCCGGCGCACAGATACGACGGCGCACATTTGCACTTACGTCGGCGTATCTTGTTATACGTCGGCGTAAGTGCTTTGTGAATCTGGGCCCATATCTCCCCATTCTTCCTGATCGTCGGGAGCAGCGATCAGTGTGACGTGTCACTCGTAGCCAACGCCCCCTAACAGTTAGAATCACTCCCTAGGACCCACGTTACCTCTTCCTCGCTGCCCAGTGGTTAACCCCTTCCCTGCCAGGCACATTTATACAGTAATCAGGGCATTTTTATAGCACTGATCGCTGTATAAATGACAATGATCCCAAAATAGCACCAAAAATGTCCAATGTGTCCGCCATAATGTCGCAGTCACGATAAAAATCGCCGCCATTACTAGTAAAAAAAAAAATGCCATAAAACTATCCCCTATTTTGTAGATGCTATAACTTTTGCGCATACCAATCAATAAACTCTTATTGCGTTGTTTTTTAACCAAAAATGTGTAGAAGAATACGTATCGGCCTAAACTGAGGAAAAAATTGTTTTTTTTATATATTTTTGGGGGATATTTATTATAGCAAAAAGTAAAAAACATTGCTTTTTTTCAAAATTGTCGCTCTATTTTTGTTTATAGCGCAAAAACTAAAAACCGCAGAGGTGATCAAATACCACCAAAAGAAATCTCTATTTGTGGGGAAAAAAGGACGTCAATTTTGTTTGGGAGCCACGTCGCACGATCGCGCAATTGTCAGTTAAAGCTGAATCGCAAAAAGTGGCCCGGTCTTTGGCCAGCCAAATGGTCCGGGGCTGAAGTGGTTAATAATTGTGAAATAATAAAAATGAAACATTCATTTTAATAAAGTGCCTGGGGGGGGGGGGGTCCCCTTAGTCTGCCTATAAAGTGGTGCATCTGTACCATGTATAAAACCTGCCGCAGGAAAAAAAATGACCTTTAAAATGCCGGCAACACAAAAATGTTTAAAAAAAAAACGGTGAGGGGGTTCCCCCGCAATCCGGGTCTGGTATAAATTTTAAGGGGAACCCCATGCCAAAATGTAAAAAAAAAACAGCGTGGGGTCCCCCTAAAACCCTTACCAGCTAGGGTGACCACATTTCCAAACTACCATTCAGGGACACCCCCCCCCCCCCTTCCTAAAAATCAGCTTGTGGTGTAACGAATCACAGCACAGTGATTGGACACAAGAGGCGGGATTTATGATTTCTCCAATCACAAGCAGGGGGCGGGGATTGGGCTCCTCTAGGCATTCCCGGCCAGGACAAGTGCTGTCAGTGAGTAAAGCGGTGATGTGGCGGCCTTTTGGGGGGCATTAGTTTGGCCCGGGGGGGGGGGGGGGTGTCAGTTTTATTCCGGGACACTGTATTGTCCTGGAATGAAGGTGCCCGGGACA
The DNA here is from genome assembly GCF_905171775.1 of Rana temporaria. Taxonomy (NCBI): domain Eukaryota; kingdom Metazoa; phylum Chordata; class Amphibia; order Anura; family Ranidae; genus Rana; species Rana temporaria. The sequence goes on along the minus strand of NC_053491.1, from coordinate 1,446,234 downwards.
GACCTGCAAAATGCGGGACTGTCCCGGGCAATCAGGACACGTGGTCACTAATACCAGCCCCTAAGCAGCCCGGCAGGTCGGGGGGGGGGGGACGAGCCAGCACCCCCCATCCTGAACCATACTAGGCCACATGACTTCAACTTTGGGGGTGCTTTGGGGCAGGGGAGGCTCCGAACGGGGGGGGGGTAGCCAGGGGAGGGCTGGCAGCCTTAGGCCTGAGGGGCAAGTCCAGTCAAGTGGCCCATTGAACCACCGAATCAGCTCACCATCCATGGTTTTTCAATGCAGCCTCACCAGTGTCCATCAGTGCAGCTGGGGCAGGTTACATGGGAAGTATAGGGGGGAGATGGGGGGTCAGCTAGGTGTGTCAGGTTATCTCACCTTAGTGATCTCAGCTCAGCAGGTCCTTGCACCCTCCTGGGGGGGGTAATACTCCTGGTCCTCGGGTCAAGTTGCAGCCAGCGCCCAGCCCTGCAGCCCTGTGTTCCCGACTCCCTGGCACACCCTGCCTCTGCCTGCTTCCAAGAATCCAGTCCCAGGGAGTTGTAGTTTCCTCTGCGCTGCTCTGTTTTCCACTCACCAGGAGCTTGAGCGTGGACTACAACTCCCAGAACGCAACAGCTAGTGGTCGGCCGCTGTGGCCATGCCTCTGGCCCGACTACCTAGACCAGAATAAAAAAGAAAATGGTAGCGGGCAGCGGCTGCTGGCCATTTTGAACATAAGTTAGGGCAGCCTGGGAGGCAATTTCCCCCCTGCCCCCCAGCCCAGCCCTCCCCTGGGGGTAGCATACTGTGTGCCCCCCCCCCCCTCAAAAAAAATCCACCGGCTGCCACCGCAATAGACTGTACATAATCCTCTCTTAGGCCCCGTACACACGATAGAATCCATCCGCTGAAAAATCCCAGCGAATGGGTTTCAGCGGATAGATCCTATGGTGTGTACACGCCAGGGGATCTGTTTCCGCTGATATTTATCCCCTGGGATGGATTTCCAGCAGATAAATATTTGATGACATGTCTTCAAATCTATCCGCTGGAATCCATCCCAACTGATGGATCCGCTGGTCTGTATAGACTCACCGGATCCATCCGTCCGAAGGGATCCCCCGCATGCGTCGTAATGATTCTACGCATGCGTGGAATTCCTTATATGACTGCGTCGCGCACGTCGCCGCGTCATCATCGCGGCGACGGCGCGACACGTCATCGCCAGAGGATTTCGGCGCGGATTTCGATTCGATGGTGTGTACACTCCATCGCATCAAAATCCACGCAAATCCTCAAGAGGATTTATCCGTGGAAACGCTCCGCTGGACCGTATCCGCGGATAAATCCTCCCGTGTGTATGGGGCCTAAGAAGAGAACAGCCTTATGGGTAATGTCTTGTTATAAATGGCCGGCAAATGTAGACGATCCAGAGAGCAAGAATTAGGAAAATCTCATCAGAAATTATAGAATAAAAACTGAGCGACTCTTCATGAGGAGAACATAAAGATTTCCTTCATAAAGCGTCCCGGAGAAGAAGATTTGTGGAGCCGCTCGACATATCATCATCCCGGCAGATGATTTTTATTTAGAGAATCTGCGGTAATATTGTCCCACCGGGGCGCACCGGAATGTCGGGGGAGGACTTGGTAGAAAGGTACAATTATGACTGGCAGGCGACTTCCTTGGGGAGATGCCAGCCTCCATTAACTGCACATTCGATTGGCCTTTAAAGTACCCAATGAAATTGAGTAATGGGCTTAGCCTGCGCAGTAATTATGTCAGTGCGTTAAAAAGATGAAGAGCGTTCCCCTAAATCACTTGTGATGGCCGCTTCTCACCCACCGCAGAGCTCCCGTAATTGTATTATTTTCCCCGTCTTTGTTCCTTTCAAACACGATGAAAGCAAATTTGGACGGGAAATACATGGCAGATGCTGGAATGGTATTTATTCACCAAAACCGCTGAGGTCATTCATTAAAATCTCCATTTTAATTAGCAAACACCTGTTTTCTGTTTGATTGTACACTGATATGTACAATCTGCAATTTGCTTTCTTCAGTGCGAGCGATTTAACGGCTCCGACAGTAGCAGTTAATCTAATTAGGATGCCGAGGCTCCCAAGGCACTGCATTGTCTTCAGGAAATGACTCAAGCGTGCGCGGCCGCCGCTCAGCGAGGGTGCTTGTCTGCTCCGGGATTGGCAGAGTCATCTTCTCATCCTGTCCTGCCGTATGACCTCCGCCTGAACCGCACAGACCTCAGCCGGTCTCCCCCAGCCTCTCCCGGCCTCTCCCAGCTTCTAACGACGTCTCCCGACCTCTCCCGACCCTTTCCAGGCCTCTCCCGGTCTCTCCCGGCCTCTCCTAGCGTCTGACGGCTTCTCCGGACCTCTCCTGGCCTCTCCAGGCCTCTGCCAGCCTCTCCCGGCCTCTCCCAGCTTCTGACGGCGTCTCCCGACCTCTCCCGCCCTCTCTCAGCCTCTTCTGGCGTCTCCCAGCGTCTGCCGGCCTCTCCTGGCCTCTCCCAGCTTCTGACGGCTTCTCCCGACCTCTCCCGACCTCTCCTAGCTTCTGATGGCGTCTCCCGACCTCTCCTGGCCTCTCCAGGCCTCTGCCAGCCTCTCCCGGCCTCTCCCAGCTTCTGACGGCGTCTCCCGACCTCTCCTAGCTTCTGATGGCGTCTCCCGACCTCTCCTGGCCTCTCCAGGCCTCTGCCAGCCTCTCCCGGCCTCTCCCAGCTTCTGACGGCTTCTCCCGACCTCTCCTGGCCTCTCCAGGCCTCTCCTGGCCTCTCCCGGCCTCTCCCGGCCTCTTCTAGCTTCTGACGGCGTCTCCCAACCTCTCCTGGCCTCTCCCGACCTCTCCTAGCTTCTGACGGCGTCTCCCGACCTCTCCTGGCCTCTCCAGGCCTCTGCCAGCCTCTCCAGGCCTCACCCGCCTTCATTCTAAGAGGCAGATTGGGTTCCAAAAAGAAATAAAATAATTCCAAAGAATGAGGAAACAAACACTCTCCTTGCCTCTCCCAGCCTCTCCCGGCTTCTCCCAGCCTCTCCTGGCTTCTCCTGGGCTCTCCCGACTTTTCCTGGGCTCTCCCAGCCTCTCTTGGCTTTTGCCGGCCTCTCCAGGCCTCTGCCAGCCGCTCCAGGCCTCACCCGCCTTCATTCTAAGAGGCAGATTGGGTTCCAAAAAGAAACAAAATTATTCCAAAGGATGAGGAACCAAAAAAGGCGAGCTGCTTCGCCTATTAGAATGCCAAAACTGGCCGAACACTGGCCTCTTCCGGCCTCTCCCAGCCTTGCCTGGCCTCTCCCGGCCTCTCCCAGCCTCTCCTGACCTCTTCCGGCCTCTCCTGGCTTCTGCCGACCTCTCCTGACCTCTTCCGGCCTCTCCTGGCTTCTGCCGACCTCTCCCAACCTCTCCCGGCCGCTCCCAGCTTCTGCCGGCCTCTCCCGGCTTCTGCTGGCTTCTCCTGGCCTCTCCTGGCCTCTACTGGCCTCTCCCAACCTCTCCCGGCCTCTCCCAACCTCTCCCGGCCTCTCCTGGTCCCTCCCGTCCTCTCCCGCCTTCATTCTAAGAGGCAGATTGGGTTCCAAAAAGAAATAAAATAATTCCAAAGGATGAGGAACCGAAAAAGGCGAGCTGCTTCTCCTATTAGAATGCAAAACCTGTCCGGACACTGGCCTCTCCCGGCCTCTCCTGGCCTCTCCCAGCCTCTACCGGCCTCTCCTGACCTCTTTTGGCCTCTCCTGGCTTCTGCTGACCTCTGCCGACCTCTCCTGGCCGCTCCCAGCTTCTGCCAGCCTCTCCCGGCTTCTCCTGGCCTCTCCTAGCCTCTGCCGGCCTCTCCTGGCCCCTCCCGTCCTCTCCCGCCTTCATTCTAAGAGGCAGATTGGGTTCCAAAAAGAAATAAAATTATTCCAAAGGATGAGTAACCGAAAAAGGCAAGCTGCTTCTCCTATTAGAATGCTAAAACCGGCCGAACACTGGCCTCTCCCGGCTTCTCCCGGCCTCTCCTGGCTTCTCCTGGGCTCTCCCAGCCTCTCTCAGCCTCTGCTGGCCTCTCCCGACCTCTCCCGGCCTCTACTGGCCTCTCCCAGTGTCTCCCGGGCTCTCCCAACCTCTCCCAGCCTCTCCAGTCCTCTCCTGGCCTCTCCCAAACTCTCCCATCCCCTCCTGGTCTCTCCCGGCCTCTCCCGCCTTCATTCTAAGAGGCAGATTGGGTTCCAAAAAGAAATAAAATAATTCCAAAGGATGAGGAAACGAAAAAGACGAGCTGTGTCGCCTATTAGAAGGCTAAAACCGGCCAAACGGCTCATAGACTCTGGAAACGGGTTACAGACAGAAACCAGTTCACTTCCTAATTCTCATCTAGCACACCCCCTAAGGAGCCGCAGATGGGTAGTTCAGATAACTTACCACCCCAACCCAAGTATGTACTAACCCCACATCCTACTTACCCCCCAGTAAGGACACTGGGGTAGATTCAGGAACAATTTCCGCCGGTGTAGACTGAGATGCGCGGCGTAAATGCCAATTTGCGCCGGCGTATCTCCGCGCCGTATTCAGCAAACAATATTACGCCGTAACGTAGATTTTTTTTTTTCGTTTGGACCTTTCCACGCCGGTGCGGCGTGGGCGCCCATTTACGCTGGTCTGAACTAGCGCGGCCCTGGTTTTTCTATTTTAAATATGCAAATGAGGGAGTTGGTCCGATTCAGCAAATTACGAATTGCCGGCGCAGGCTACTCCCGGTGCGTGTAACTCTGGTTTGCAGCGGAAAGTTACCCTTTATAAAGCAGGGGTAACTTTACACCAAACTTGCAGAGGTCAGCTGGAGAGCAGCTAAAGCAGCAGCGTTACAAACGACCTGAGCAACAACACTTGCTGGACAACACATAGAGGCGGTCCCCATGTTGGGAGAGGCCCTCAATAATTACAGCCCTCTCCTCTGGGCTGGTCATCCGCCCCCCTGAGGATTCCTCATCAGCCATAACTGCCCCACCACAATGCAAACCACCTAGCTTGGAAAAAAAAAGCTTCAGTACATTTGCACCTGCAGGGCGGAAGTCTGGGCTGATTCAGGGACTGGGCTTTGGTAGTGGGTCGGCGGAGCTCAGGGATCACGCCGGGGCGCAGTTCTGAGCATGTGCAGATTGGGGCATTTACCCCTGGATGTCACTGAGCATGTGCGGTCTAAGATGCGCCCCGGCGTGACCCCTGCGCCACGCTCCCCGCTTCATTAGCATAGGGAGCCACCCATTTTATTCTACCCCGCCTTACGCCGTGTAAAATCCGCCACGCCGGGGCAAGAGACAGGAAAAAAGTTTCCTGAATCACTAGCATGCCTCTCTGCGCTGCTCCGGCGCAGTGTAAAAAAGATGCACTGCGCCGGACCAAAGATCCGCTGATGTTCCTGAATCTGGCCCACTGACACCAGGTTGGATTTAAATGGTCAGAAAAAACAAAACTCCTGCGCACGGGTGGATTGTCCAACAGTTATTCAATATTCCACATGGAACACACCTACAGTGATTTAAATGGTCGTTTGGACTTTTATTAACACAAAACATATTTAACATAAACTTCTTGTATTGCTCCATCTCTAGTTGAAGGAAACATTCAGATCCTTGACGTCATCAACCTTTTTTGTAATCTGTGGTACCTCCAGGTTAGATTCTGTCCCCAGCCGCAACACAGCCTAGGACTCCACCTCAAGGACTACAAACTGTCCACAGACCTTAATCAGTCTTGTAGACGAACTAGACAAACCAGGAGGACTCCATACCTGGGACGGGTCCTCCATAGGCCCCCCCCCCCCCCCTCGGCGCTCAATCGATCAATTGGAAGGAAAAAGACTTTGTTAGAAGGAAGAGGCTACAAAAGGAGAAGAAGAGCAGGGTAGAAAGAAAAGGCTCCATAAGAAGAAGAAGAAGAAGACCTGGGTAGAAGGAAAAGGCTCCATAAGAACAAGACCTGGGTAGAAGGAAAAGGCTCCATAAGAAGAAGAAGACCTGGGTAGAAGGAAGAGGCTCCATAAGAAGAAGAAGACCTGGGTAGAAGGAAGAGGCTCCATTAGAAGAAGAAGAAGACCTGGGTAGAAGGAAGAGGCTCCATAAGAAGAAGAAGACCTGGGTAGAAAGAAAAGGCTCCATAAGAACAAGACCTGGGTAGAAGGAAAAGGCTCCATAAGAAGAAGAAGACCTGGGTAGAAGGAAGAGGCTCCATAAGAAGAAAGAAAAGGCTCCATAAGAAGAAGAAGACCTGGGTAGAAGGAAAAGGCTCCATAAGAAGAAAGAAAAGGCTCCATAAGAAGAAGAAGACCTGGGTAGAAGGAAAAGGCTCCATAAGAAGAAGAAGACCTGGGTAGAAGGAAAAGGCTCCATAAGAAGAAGAAGACCTGGGTAGAAGGAAAAGGCTCCATAAGAAGAAGAAGACCTGGGTAGAAGGAAGAGGCTCCATAAGAACAAGAAGACCTCAGTAGAAGGAGGAGGCTTCATTAGTGCCATCTTAAAAACATTATAGGCCCCCGGGCAATGCAGTGCACTGGGGCCCTGTCTACACAATCACACACGAGAATAAAAATGCAAATGATCAATAAGGCGATATTTATTGGTACTTCCAACAAAATCAGTGTTTAAACATTAACACAACATTTGTACAGCAAAGAAAAGCAAGAAATTGAAAAACAAGAAATGACACATTGCTTCTAAAGCACCCCTGCCCATTGAAATCAATGGGCAGCGCCGCCGAACCGGCCGCTAGTGGTGCGCTGGCAGGACGCTCTAAAAAGTCCTGCCAGCCGCATCTTTGAGGTGCCCCGCTTTAGCGCCGAAAAAACTTCAGTAAATCATCACTAAAAATAGAGGCGCTTTACCGCCGACGGCACAACGCCCCATTGTGAAAGTAGCCCAAGTCATCATGTGCCAGGCCCAGGCCAAAGCAGAAGCAAGTAGCCAATAAAATATAGAGCTCAATGTGGACTAAATAAATTATAATTATGCATATCCATAGTTATCAGAAATAAAGTGATTTCATGGCTATGCATAATTATACTTTATTTAATCCACATTGAGCCCTATATTTGGCTGCTTGGCACACATGCACAAGATGATGATAAGATCGTTGTGACTTTAGTACGGTAGGAGTACCTGCTGCCTGGGGGGTTCCTCTTCATCCAGTTGTCCAAGTCTCCTCTCTTCTCCAGCCAGTTCTCCTCCTCACCGACCTCATGTGACGTCACAGACCCCGCTCGGGGAGAAGATAATGCTGCGCAGAAGAGGGTAGGCGGATCTTTAGGCTCCGCCTCCCTCAGTTACCCGTAGACCCGGTCTGGCCAGTCGCACTTTTCGGCAAGCATGGGGGCGCCTGTCACTCTCCTACCCCACTGCCAGGCCAAGTAACTACAGTACTTGCAAGTAAAGTGCCGCGCTGCCGCCGGTGCCGGGGGCTGTATTAGTGTGGGAGGCGGCTAAATGATGTTTGGCTGGGGTCACTGGGCAGGTGGGGCCATGGGGCAACTTCCCCGTGTTGTCGTGGAAAATTCAAGATGTATTTAATATGTATTGTCATAGTGTCTCCCAGTGTTCTTTCTCCCGCAACCCGCTCTAAAGAGCTGACTGGGGCGGACTGACGCTGGTTGAGATACACTTCCTGATTGGGAGAAGGGTGTTTGCGGAGTGGGGGTGTCGGCCCGTGAAAGGGCCCCTGTGTGATGCACAGATATTCGCCTGGGGGATGTGTCCGCTCTGCAGGCGCATTATTGGTTTAGCGGATGTGCGCTCTTGTCGCCTCTGTGTCTGATCAACATAAATATGGTGGCGTGAGCATACACCTGCAGATAAGCTCCCCTCATCAGGAACTGTGTTCATTGGTTATTGTATTATTATTATTGTATCGTATCGTGTTGTTGTTGTATTATATTGTATTTGTGTATTGTATGTATTTAAATATCCGTGTTAGAAGGGTTATCATGTTTTATCACATCCTGTGTTGTCAAATCCATATATGGGCATCTGCTGGGTGGAGCTCATACCCTGTGAGCTCACTTCCTATGGAGGAGGTCACATGCTGTGACATCACTTCCAGCTGGGATTTTAATAAAAACAGCCTGTGAGGGCGTCAGCGAGGAGTGTTTTGCTGTGATGCCCAGATGATGAGGACAGTTTGGTGATGTCTCTTGACTTGAATGATTGGTGAGTAAACTTTTTGTTAAGATGCATTATATCAATAAGACGAAATCTGTGCTTATTAGCTCAGGCAAAATGGCGGTGTGCTCTGCATACAACTTTTTTTTCCATGTCAGTGTGCCCATGCCAAAAGACAGCCCTGGGCTTCATAAGAAGACCTGGGCAGAAAAAAGGTCAGAACCAGAGGAGACTCCACAAGATCAAAGAAGGAACTTCACCCGGGGATGACTTAAATCTACACTAGGTGAGCGCCTGGTTTGCTGTAATGCCCTGTACACACGATTGGTTCATCCGATGAAAACAGACTGATGGACCGTTTTCATCGCACGAACCGATCGTGTGTGGGCCCCATCAGTTTTTTTCCCATTGGTGAAAAAAAATAGAACCTGGCGAACGTCTGTGCATCACACAGGGGCCCTTTCACGGGCCGACACCCCCACTCCGCAAACACCCTTCTCCAAATCAGGAAGTTTATCTCAACCAGCGTCAGTCTGCCCCAGTCAGCTCTTTAGAGCGGGTTGCGGGAGCACTAACCCTGGGTCACACTATGACAACAATACATATTAAATACATCTTGAAATGTCCACGACAACACTGGGCAGTTGCCCGGGGGTCCCACTTGCCCGGGGGTCCCAACCTGCCCAGCGACCCCAGCCAAGCATCATTCAGCCGCCTCCCACACTAATACAGCCCCGGCGCCAGGCGGCAGCGCGGCACTTTACTTGCAAGTACTGTAGTTACTTGGCCTGGCAGTGGGGTAGGAGAGTGACAGGCGCCCCTTATGCTTGCCGATAAGTGTGACGGGCCAGACCGGGTCTACGGGTAACTGACGGAGGCGGAGCCTAAAGCTCCGCTTACCCTCCTCTGCACAGCATCATCATCTCCGCGAGCGGGGTCTGTGACGTCACGTGAGGGCGGTGACTCGGACACTACAGCAAGTCCTGCATGAAGGACTGAAGTCCCGGTCAGGTGGGAGGGGCTCCCTTTATACATCCCGAGGTCTCAGATTTGGCCGGAGTTTGAGGATCGCACCTAACAAGCCTGAGATGAACGGTTCGCTCTTCTCAGTGCAAAGCTCGGCCACTTTTATTTCCTTCCTCCTCCTTACATATGCAGAAGATCCCGGCCTGTTCCCGACTGCCAGAGATTTTTTTTTCTCATTACATAAATGAATGAGCTGCGGCGCCTGCGCCTGCGTTGGTTTGTGTCTCTCGGAATTGCGCAAAGGCTCCTCCATGGATTGTAAATTGCTTTAGGAGGCATTAGCAGTCTACCATCAGCCATATTAAAGCAATTTGGAGGAATTTGAAGCAGGTCAAAGTGATCGCAGATAGCGGATGGAGCGATGAGCTGGTGGGGGGGGGGGAGGGGGCGCGGTTGGAGATCATGCGCGCTGTTATGGACTCCTGCAGCTTCCACAGTAATAAACTTGAGAGTATAATCAGAAGCAGCTTATAGACAAAGTGTTCCTCTGAGGACAGGAGAGCCGTTCATTATACCAGACACAGCGTGGACGGGGAGGGGGGGGGGGGTGCTGCGGCGCGGTGGTTGCGCACACACACACATACGCATGCAGCTCTTATAATGTGTGGCGGGTGGTGTCAGCTGACGGTGTCAGGATCAGAATCTTTGTGATTTATAAAGCATTGGGCATAGCTTATGTTTAACATTCCAATAGGTCATCTTCAGATTGCATTCAGAGCTACACTACCTGTATATTGTCAAAAGTATTGGGACGCCTGCCTTGAGGTGCTCAATATACCGTATTTATCGGCGTATACCGCGCACATTTTTGCCCTGAAAATCAGGGCAAAATCGTGGGTGCGCGATATACGCCGATACCCGCTTTCCCGCGCCGAGTTTGAATACCGCGCCGACATATACCGAGCGCAGTACACTCATGTATAGTCGGGCAGTCTCGGCTCCTTCCGCGCTCACGTCCTGGACGTACAGGACGTGAGCGCGACAGTAGCCGAGCCTGCCCGAGTGTACTGCGCTCGGTATATGCCGGCGCAGTATTCAAACTAGGCGCGGGAAACGAGCGAGGAGGACGCCGCAGAAGGACGTCGGACCCGACGAAGAGGACACCCGAAGTCGCAGACGGACGATGGACGCCGCGCAAGACACCAAAACTGTAAGTACAAAATCCTTTTTTCCACAGGAATTTCTGGCCAACTTTAGGGGTGTGCGCTATACGCCGGAGCACGCTAGACCCCAATAAATACGGTAGTTCATTTATTAGATGCACACTTATTAATTAGAAGACGAAATTATGTCGTTAAAAATCAAAGAAAATAAAACTCATTTTCCTGGTTGAAGTTCCCCCGAAATATAATACAAGCGATACCGCCACACTTCCTGATGACAAGGGGTTAACATCAATGAGTATACTCCATAGTCCCGATCATGATCGGACGGCTTATATGGCACGGGGGTCTGCTATAGATTTTTAGGGGAAACCCACACCAATATTTTTTTTTTAAATGGCGCACCCCCTGCCTCAAAGCACCCCCAATGTTGAGGGCATGTGGCCTGGTATGGTTCTGGGGGGGAGGGGGCGGGATCTGGGGGCCTGGTATGGTTCTGGTATGGATCTGGGGGGTGGGATCTGGGGGCCTGGTATGGTTCTGGTATGGTTCTGGGGGGGGGGGCGGGATCTGGGGGACTGGTATGGTTCTGGTATGGATCTGGAGGGGTGGGATCTGGGGGACTGGTATGGTTCTGGTATGGATCTGGAGGGGTGGGATCTGGGGGACTGGTATGGTTCTGGTATGGTTCTGGGGGGTGGGATCTGGGGGCCTAGTATGGTTCTGGTATGGTTCTGGGGGGGCGGGATCTGGGGGCCTGGTATGGTTCTGGTATGGATCTGGGGGGCGGGATCTGGGGGCCTGGTATGGTTCTGGGAGGGGGCGGGATCTGGGGGCCTGGTATGGTTCTGGGAGGGGGCGGGATCTGGGGGACTGGTATGGTTCTGGTATGGATCTGGGGGGGTGGGATCTGGGGGCCTAGTATGGTTCTGGGGGGGGCGGGATCTGGGGGCCTGGTATGGTTCTGGTATGGTTTTGAGAGGGGGTGGGATCTGGGGGACTGGTATGATTCTGGGGGGGTGGGATCTGGGGGCCTGGTATGGTTCTGGGGAGGGCGGGATCTGGGGGCCTGGTATGGTTCTGGTATGGTTCTGGGGGAGGGGTGGGATCTGGGGGCCTGGTATGGTTCTGGTATGGATCTGGGGGCTGGGATCTGGGGGCCTGGTATGGTTCTGGTATGGTTCTTGGGGGGCGGGATCTGGGGGCCTGGTATGGTTCTGGTATGGTTCTGGAGGGGGCGGGATCTGGGGCCTGGTATGGTTCTGGTATGGTTCTGGGGGGGGGGGTGGTATCTGGGGGCCTGGTATGGATCTGGGGGCCTGGTATGGTTCTGGTGGGGGGCGGGATCTGGGCCCTGGTATGGTTCTGGCATGATTCTGGGAGGGGGCTGGATATGGAGGCCTGGTATGGTTCTGGGGGGTCGGGCTGCATGCTCGGATAAGAGTCTGGTATGGATTTTTTGGGGGAGAGCCTCAGAAATACTCAGGCTGAGCTCTTTCCAAATGGCTCCGACCCGCTCCAATCAGCTCCGCTCGGCTCCGGCACCCCCCCCCCCACCTCTGGCCAAATGCAGTACTGCACGCCCCATTAGCTCTAATTCTCGCAAACCGAGTCAGAATTTTTTTTTTTTAAAGTTCCTCGTAATTTAAAATGCTTGTTAACCGCGTCACTCGTAAACCAAGGTTCCACTGTACTTCCATTTCTATTATTATTATTATTACTTTTATTGTTATTATTATTATTATTATTATTATTATTATTATTATTTCTATAATAACTTATTTTATTATTATTATTATTATTAATTATTATTATTATTATTATTATTATTTCTATAATAATTTATTTCATCATTATTGTTAATATTATTATTATTCTTATTATTATTATTATTATTATTATTATTATTATTATTATTATTATTATTATTATTTTTAATATTATTATCATCAGTATTATTATTATTATTATTATTATTATTATTATTATTATTATTTCTATAATAATTTATTTCATTATTATTATTATTATTATCATCAGTTCTATTATTATTATTATTATTATTATTATTATTATTATTATTATTATTATTTCTATAATAATTTATTTCATTATTATTGTTAATATTATCATCACCAGTTCTATTATTATTATTATTATTATTATTATTATTCCTTTTATTTTTATTATTATTATTATTATTTCTATGATATTTTTTTTAATTCTTATTATTATTATTATTAATATTATTATCATCAGTTCTATTATTATTATTATTATTATTATTATGATTATTATTATTTCTATAATAATTTATTTCATCATTATTGTTAATATTATCATCATCAGTTCTATTAATATTATTCTTATTCTTATTATTATTATTATTATTATTATTATTATTATTATTATTTTTAATATTATTATCATCAGTTTTATTATTATTATTATTATTATTATTATTATTATTATTATTATTTCTATAATAATTTATTTCATTGTTAATATTATCATCACCAGTTCTATTATTATTATTATTATTATTATTATTATTATTATTATTATTATTATTATTATTATTATTATTATTCCTTTTATTTTTATTATTATTATTATTATTTCTATGATATTTTTTTTAATTCTTATTATTATTATTATTAATATTATTATCATCAGTTCTATTATTATTATTATTATTATTATTATTAATATTACTATAATAATTTATTTCATTATTATTAATATTATTATCATCAGTTCTATAATTATTCTTATTATTACTTTTATTATTATTATTATTATTATTATTATTATTATTATTATTTCTATAATAATTTATTTTATTATTATTATTATCATCAGTTCTATTAATATTATTTCTATAATAATCTATTTCATTATTGTTAATATTCAGAGAAGCCTATCCCACACCCACCTAACAACTATCCCCGAGCCACCCCATCAAATTCTCTGCATCTATTACCTTTTGTACCACCCCCCCCCCCCCTTTAGAATGTAAGCTCTATGAGCCGGGCTCTCCTGTACCTTTTGTATTGATCTGTAATTGTGTCGTCCCCCCTATACATTGTAAAGCACTGTGTAAACTGTTGCCGCTATATAAATCGTGTATAATAATAATAGTAATATTAATAATGTATAATATTATTATTATTTCTATAATGTATATTATTATTATTATTATTATTATTATTATTATTATTATTATTGTCATTCTTTAGTAGTAATAAAGATAACAGTAACAGTAGGAATACATCCACTCAGACACAAAAGCGCGCTTTCTTCATTAGGTAAATCATCGGTAGGACGGCGGGTATCCGAGCGAACGTATAACTATCACCTCGGCAGATAAAGCGCACGGCGTTCCAGCGCGCCGCTATTAATTGGCTGTACGATTCCATTGTTTTATTATTCCTCGGGTTTATTTCCGGGGTGATTCTGCGGCGTGTTATGTGACTGCGCAGTGATTGAATTTCTAACCTTCTGTCCTATTTTCCTTTTCTTCTCTCTTTATTACTGAAGCGCTCTTCATTAATGTAACCCGAAACATTAGCGGCCACCGCGGGATTATGAAAATGTAGGCGAGATTTATTTTATGGCGGCGCAGCGATCAGAGCGTTCCTCCCTTCCTATGGGGCGTCACACTTCCTCCACTTCCACGTGTCTGTCATCAGGAAACGATCGGCTCGCCACATTTATGTCACAGGTTTTATTTTTTTTTTCTTATATATTAGGCCCAGATTCTCAAAGGCGTTACGACGGCGCAACACCATTTGCGCCGTCGTAACTCCTCATCTGGCCCCGGGTATCTATGCGACTGATTCTTAGAATCAGTTGCGCATAGATAACCATTAGATCTGACAGGCGTAAGGCTCTTACGCTGTCAGATCTTAAAAGCATTTTTTTTTCCCGCCGCTAGGTGTCGCATCGTCGTTTTCCCCGTCGTCTATGCAAATGAGGTAATTACGCGAGATTCCCGAACATACGCGCGGTCGACGCTGAGAATTTACGTCGTTTCCGTAGCGTACGCGACGCATAAGGTTGCCCCCGCTATTAGGAGGGGCAACCAATGTTAAGTATGGCCGTCGTTCCCGCGTTGAATTTAAAAAAAATTACGTTGTTTGCGTCCGTGAATGGCGCTGGACGCCATTTACGTAAACGTCTAAGCAAATGACGTCGGGGCGACGTCATTTAGCGCAATGCACGTCGGGTAATTTACCCGACGGAGCATGCGCAGTACGCTCGGCGCGGGAGCGCGCCTAATTTAAATGGTGCCCGCCCCATTTGAATTGGGCGGGCTTGCGCCGAGCGATTTAACGATACACCACCGCAAGTTTACAGGTAAGTGTTCTGAGAATCAGGATGTAAACCTGTAAACCTGCGGCGGTGTAACGTACATCACATACGTTACGCTGCCCAGGAGCAACGTAAATGTATGAGAATCTGGGCCTAAATATATTTATTTTAACGTGTACATCCTTAAAATACTTTTTTATTTGTTTTTAATGATTCCTTCCAATAATAATTATTATAACATTAGTAATAATTGTTAAATATTAATTATATGTCCTAATTGATTATTTGTATCTTATTTATTTGATATACTGTATCCTTTCTTTCTTTCTATTTATTTTGGTTTGATGTTTTTTCGTTTTAAGGAAAATGTAACATTCGGTTTATTTTATTTTCCTCTTTTTCTTCCCCTTTTTTTTTCTTTTATGGTTCAAGAATTGTATCGGTTTCTTAACATAGTGTAAGAAATAAATTGTTACATCAAACAAAAAAAAATGATACACATAAATATAATAGATATCTAAAGGTATCCCCAATAGAAAGAAAGAAAGGATATAGCAAATAAATAAGATAAAAATAATTAAGACATATAATTAATATTTAACAATTAATACTAATGTTATAATAATTATTATTATTGGAAGGAATCATAAAAAATAAAAATAAAACGTTTTTTTAAGGATGTACACGTTAAAAGAAATAGAATTAAAAGTTGAACCTCGGATTACGAGGATAATCCGTTCCAGGAGAAGCTCGTAATCCAAAGCACTCGCATATCAAAGCCAGTTTTCCCGTTAGTCAATGGGGTAGATTCAGTAAGCAATTGCGTCTGCGTATCCATAGTTACGCAGCGCAATTGCTTAGTTGCGCCGGCGTAACGACTTTTCTGTATTCATAAAGCTCGTTACGCCGACTGCAGCCTAAGATATGCGCGGCATAAGGCTCTTATGCCGTCGTATCTCAGGCTGCATTCTTGCGCTGGCCGCTAGGGGGCGTTCCCGTTGTGCTCAGTGTATAGTATGCAAATTGCATACTAACGGCGATTCACAACCGTACGTGCGCCCGGCGTACGCATTTTACGTCGTTTGCGTTCGTCGGGTTCCGCGTAAGGCTGCTCCTGCTATTAGCAGGGGCAGCCAATTCTAAGTATATCCGTTGTTCCCGCGTCGCGATGTTTGAAAATTACGTTGTTTGCGTAAGTGAATCGTGAATGGCGCTGGACGCCATTTACGTTCACGTTAAAGCAAATGACGTCCTTGCGACGTCATTTGCCGCAATGCACGTCGGGAAAGTTTCCCAACGGAGCATGCGCAGTACGTTCGGTGTGGGAACGCGCCTAATTTAAATGATCCACGCCCCCTACGGGATCATTTAAATTACGCGCGCTTACGCCGGCCATTTTTACCGAGCGCCCACGCAAATTACGGAGCTACTGCTTCGTGAATGAATGCTTCAATGCAATGCAATACCGCATGCGGCCAGAGGTGAGGAGGGGGGCGCCAGAGAGCGCTGAAAACGGCCCAAAAGGCCCGAGGACACTTCAGCTAGTTTCCTGCGCCCCCCGTACCTCAGGCCAAATGAGGTACTGCAGGCCTGTTTTTGGCTCTGCTTGGCTTTTGCGCCCCCCGTACCTCAGACCAAATGGGGTACTGCAGGCCTATTTTCAGGCTCTGCCCTGCATGCAGTCGCTGATGTCAGCGGCGCATGCGCTCTGAAGGTGCGGCGGATTGTGCAGGAATTTGCCGGAATGGAGGACTCCCTCACACATGCGTGGGGTGACGTCATCGTGGCTCCGGCCCACCCACAGTGCCGGGGCCCGCTACTCCAGAAGAAATGCAGAGGGAAAATGTCACTGGTGACCGGGGGCGAGCTGCGGGAGCTTCGTTCTAAGGTAAGTATTTCATAATGTGCTAGTATGCAATGCACACTAGCACATTATGCTATTGTCTTGCAGGTTTCTTTTTTCGGTTTACTACCGCTTTAACTACTTTAAAGCCCGCCCTTTTTCTGACACTAAAATCAGTATTTTTTGCTAGAAAATTACTTAGAACCCCCAAACATAATATATATATATATTTTTTAGCAGAGACCCTAGAGAATAAAATGGTGATCGTTGCAATTTTTTATGTCACAGGAAGGGGGTACTGGGGTCTGGCATTGAGGGGAGGGCAGGAAGGGGGTACAGATTTCCGGTATTGGGGGGAGGGCAGGAAGGGGGTGCAGGTGCCCAGTATTGGGGGGGCAGGAAGGGGGTACAAGTGTCTGGTATTGGGGCAGCAGGAAGGGGGTACAGGTGTCCAGTATTGGGGGGAGGGCAGGAAGGGGGTACAGGTGTCCAGTATTAGGGGGAGGGCAGGAAGGGGGTGCAGGTGCCCAGTATTGGGGGGGCAGGAAGGGGGTACAAGTGTCTGGTATTGGGGGGGAGGGCAGGAAGGGGGTACAGGTGTCTGGTATTGGGGGGCAGTAAGGGGGTACAGGTGTCTGGCATTGGGGGAGGGCAGGAAGGGGGCAAAGGTGTCTGGTGTTGGGGGGAGGGCAGGAAGGGGGTACAGGTGCCCGATATTGGGGGGGCAGGAAGGGGGTACAGGTGCCCGATATTGGGGGGGCAGGAAGGGGGTACAAGTGTCTGGTATTGGGGCAGCAGGAAGGGGATACAGGTGTTCAGTATTGGGGGGAGGGCAGGAAGGGGGTACAGGTGCCCGTAATTGGGGGGGGGGCAGGAAGGGGGTACAGGTGTGGTGTCCAGTATTGGGGGGGAGGGCAGGAAGGGGGTACGAGTGTCTGGTATTGGGGGGAGGGCAGGAAGGGGGTACAGGTGTCTGGTATTGGGGGGAGGGCAGGAAGGGGGTACAGGTGTCCGGTATTGGGGGGGAGGGCAGGAAGGGGGTACAGATGTCCGGTATTGGAGGGAGGGCAGGAAGGGGGTACAGATGTCCGGTATTGGGGGGAGGGCAGGAAGGGGGTACAGGTGTCCGGTATTGGGGGGGAGGGCAGGAAGGGGTGCAGGTGTCCGGTATTGGGGGGGAGGGCAGGAAGGGGGTACAGGTGCTCGGTATTGGGGGGGCAGGAAGGGGGTACAGGTGTTTGGTATTGGGGCGGCAGGAAGGGGGTACAGGTATCCGGTATTGAAGGGGTTAAAGGCTCTCTAAACCCAAGGACATGTTAGGACAGGTAAAGATAAGGGCTCTTTTTTCTCTCTCCTTCCTTTTATCTGATTGGCCAATTAAAAAAAGAAAATGTTTCAATGTGGCGGAAATCTCAACACCTGAAGTTTTTCTTTCTGCAGACCCCTCCCCCCCCCTCCCAATCATCGCCGCATTATTTTACCAAATCCACCCAATTTCATAAAATGACTTTTTGTAAGAATTATGAAAACTCCCCAGAAAATGGCGACCAGAGGCGGCGCGTTCTACAATTGGCGCGGCGTCCCCGGTGAGGGACGGTTCCCCGGTGCCTAGTCAATGTACGGCTGATTTCTCCAACAACACTGCCTACATATTTAAGGAGAGCAGTAATGAGAGCGTGTGATCGCTCACCGTGCGCTCGCCAATCCCCGCGGCGCCCGTTACTCGGGACATCCAACAATTCCGCTGGCCGGGCGCGGCGCTTTTGTGCCGTCTTGTAAAAGGAAGAAGAATGTATTTCTATATAATGTTGCTTGGGGGACGCGCTGCCATCCGCCTTTGTGATTCCTGGAGAGATCGACTTTACGATCGCGCCTTGTGATGTTCATTCCCGAGAAAAAGAGCCGGAGAAGCTTAATTGACAGGAAAAGCTGCACTTTGCTGCTTTGCCCGATCGTTCCCCGGAGAGCGATCGGCACAGACGCATTTTAGGATATTGCTGGAGCCTCAGAGAAATCGCAGGTGGCGAACGTCGGATTCGGAGATGTTTGACCGCCGATGACACGCTCAGTCTCTCCGATGACATTTTATGTTCTTTGGGCCAGATTCTCATAGAATCCGCGGCGGCGTAGCGTAAGCCATTTACACCACGCCACCGCAACTTACTGGAGCAAGTACCGTATTCTCCAAGCACTTGCTCCGTAATTTGCGGCGGCGTAGTGTAAATGGCCCGGCGTATGGCCGCGTAATTCAAAGGGGGCGGCTTGTATTCACGACGGAAAATGTCAATGACGCCGACGTGAGCGTCATTGACGTAAACTCGTATTCCCGAACGACATAACCGACAGAAAAAGACGACGCTGACCCGACGCCATACTTAACATGGCATACGACGGACCTTCATAAACGTACCCCTCATATAGCAGGGGTAAGTTTACGCTTACGGAAACGTCGTAAATTCACTGCGTCGACCGCGCGTACGTTCGGGAATCTCGCGTAAATAGCTAATTTGCATAGACGACGGGGAAAACGACGAGGCGACACCTAGCGGCGGTAAAACAAATTGCATTTAAGATCTGACAGCGTAAGAGCCTTACGCCTGTCAGATCTAATGGATATCTATGCGTAACTGATTCTAAGAATCAGTCGCATAGATACGCCGGCCCAGATTAGGACTTACGACGGCGCCATTTGCGCCGTCGTAAGCCCTTTGAGAATCTGGGTCACAGTGTCTGCAAATAAAAATATGTCCTGTAACCTCCCCGTGTGACGCGGAGAGCGGCGGCCCAGCGCTCGGCGCTTGACTTTTATCTCATAAAGCCAAATTTCACCCATTAGCCTTCAATGATGGCGCGACTTTTCATGACCGTTATGGAAGAGAACCATCGACCTGCCCAACAAGTGACTGCAAACTAAATGGAGCCACAAAGTGCCACAGGTGCCAACATTGTAACTAAAAAATTATAGGGACACTTTTTGGGCTAAAGGCGGGGTCTTATTATATTTAGGGGGCGGGGCATGCATTTGTAGGTGTGACATACAAAAAATAAAACTGCGGCTTGCACAGCGCGCCATGGCTTAAATGGGCGTGGCTCAAAGGGGGTGTGGTTAGAGTCTTAGGTGAATGAGGGATGAAGGGAGAAAGAGAGAAAGAAAGGGAAAGAAAGAGGGAAAGAAAGAGAGACAGAAAGAGAAAAAGAGGGAATGAAAGAGGGAAAGGAAGAGAGAAAGAAAGAAAGAGAAAAAGAGAGAAAGAAAGAGAGAAGAAGAGGGAAAGAAGGAGAGAAAAAGAGAGAAAGACAGAGAGAAGAAGAGGGAAAGAAAGAGGGAAAAAGAGGGAAAGAAGGAGAGAACAAGAGGGAAAGAAAGAGATAAAAAGATGGAAAGAAAGAGAGAAAAAGAGGGAAAGAAAGAGAGAAAGAAAAAGAGGGAAAGAAAGAGAGAAAAAGAGGGAAAGAAAGAGAGAACAAGAGGGAAAGAAAGAGATAAAAAGATGGAAAGAAAGAGAGAAAAAGAGGGAAAGAAAGAGAGAAAGAAAAAGAGGGAAAGAAAGAGAGAAAAAGAGGGAAAGAAAGAGAAAAAGAGGGAAAGAGAGTAAGAAAGAGAGAAGGAAAAAGAGAAAGAAAAAGAGGGAAAGAAAGAGAGAAAGAAAAAGAGAAAGAAAGAGAGAAAGAAAAAGAGAAAGAAAGAGAGAAAAAGAGGGAAAGAAAGAGAGAAAGAAAGAGAGAAAGAAAGAGAGAAAGAAAAAGAGAAAGAAAGAGAGAAAAAGAGGGAAAGAAAGAGAGAAAAAGAGGGAAAGAAAGAGAGAAAGAAAAAGAGAAAGAAAGAGAGAAAAAGATGGAAAGAAAGAGAGAGAGAAAGAGAGAGAGAAAAAGAGGGAAAGAAAGAGAGAAAGAAAGAGAGAAAGAAAGAGAGAGAAAAAGAAAGAAAGAGAAAAAAAGAGGGAAAGAAAGATGGAGGGAAGGAGAGAGAAGGAAGGAATGAAGGGTGGAGGGACAGCAAGCCCAGATCCTCCACCACAATAGAAATCTATGTATTCCAGAGTTAAACAATCAACAGATAAAGATCCTCCAAACGGCTGGTGTTGGCGCTTCAATCATCACGGCACCAAGGTTGTTATGGTGTCAGGATGATTAGAGTGCATTATTACTATTGTTACATTGTTATATAAAAGGAAATCATTCAACGCACCATAATGCATCATAATCCATCACCCCTTCACTGAGGACCCTTCATTGGCTAACCGTAAAGGATCGGGTCACATTCAAGACCCCCTGTCCCACCCACAAGTGCACACGAGGAAACGCTCCTCAATACTTGTGCGAGAAAATAAAACACTACACCCCCAATCGCATTCTCCGATCAACCAACCAAAACCTCCTCCACTTCCCCAAGTCCCGCTACAAATCAAAGGGAGAACGAAGATTTGCAGTCCAAGGACCACGGCTATGGAACGCTCTGCCCACAAACATCTGCATGGAAAAAAAACACCGGGCCTTCCGGAAAAAACCTCATCTCTTCAGGCTCTTCAGGTCTGGAATGGATATTAAGGGGAACCCCGCCGTCAATTTAAACAAAAATGGCGTGGAGTTCCCCCAAAAATCCACACCAGACCCCTTATCCGAGCACGCAACCTGGCCGGCCGCAGAAAAGAGGGGGGACAGAGTGCGGCCCCCCCCTCTCCTGAACCATACCAGGCCACATGCCCTCAACATGGGGAGGATGTCTCCATGTTGATGGGGACAAAGGCCTCATCCCCACAACCCTTGCCCGGTGGTTGTGGGGGTCTGCGGGCGGGGGGCTTATCAAAGGGGACCCCCAGATCCTGGCCCCCCCCCTATGTGAATTGGTGATGGGGTACACTGTACCTCTACCATTTCACGAAGGAAGTGTAAATAGTTGTAAAAAAAAACACACACACACACCGTAGAAAAAAGTCCTTTATTAATAAAAAAAAGAAATCCAGCGATGTGAATCAACTCTCGGTCCCCGCTCCAACGTTGTCTGTATCCAGAGACGGGTGATCTCCTCTCCGGTGCAGTGATGAGAAGATTGTCCGGGATCCAGAGCGCAGCATCGTCGGACTCCTCTCTCCACCGGACACAGCCCGGCGAATGACGTGGCTGGAGCTGTGACATTTCTTATATAGGTGAGGCGGGGCCACCCGTCACTTGACCCCGCCCCCTCTGACGCAAGGGGGAAGCCAGGCTTCCCCAGTGACATAGCAGAGGGTGCGTCAGAGGGGGACAGGGTCACGTGACGGGTGGCCCCGCCTCACCAATAAAAAAAATATCACAGCTTCAGCCGCGTCATTAGTTGCAGCAGGGAGCCGGGACCAAGTGGATTACCACCACTGGATTTTTATTTTTGTTTTTCTTTTTAATAAAGGACTTTTTTCTGCGGTGTCTGTGTGTTTTTTTTACAACTATTTACACTTCCTTCATGAAATGGTAGAGGTACAATGTACCCCATTACCAATTCACATAGGGGGGGGCCAGGATCTGGGGGTCCCCTTTGTTAAGGGGTCTTCCAGATTCTGATAAGCCCCCCGCCCGCAGACCCCCACAACCACCGGGCAAGGGTTGTGGGGATGAGGCCCTTGTCCCCATCAACATGGAGACATCCTCCCCATGTTGAGGGCATGTGGCCTGGTGCGGTTCAGGAGAGGGGGGGCCGCACTCTGTCCCCCCCTCTTTTCTGCGGCTGGCCAGGTTGCGTGCTCGGATAAGGGGTCTGGAGTGGATTTTTGGAGGAACTCCACAACATTTTTTTTTAAATTTGGGGTGGAGTTCCCCTTAATATCCATTCCAGACCTGAAGGGCCTGATAATGAAATTTGGGGGGACCCCCACGCTATTTTTTTTTTTTTTTTATGAATGAATTCTCTCTGAATTGCCAGAGCCGACAATTCATTATAGCCGCAAGTCCGGTTTTATATGACTTTTTTTCTTTCAGAAATTACACTTTGTGCAGAGACAGTTCTAAGTACGGGAAACATGCACCCCCCAGGTACGAAATTTAAAGGAATATTTCACTTTTATTGTTTCACTTTTAGCATTATTAATTTCACTGCTCCCGAAAAACGTGAGTTTTTAAAACTTTTTTTTGCATTGATACATGTCCCCTGGGACAGGACCCGGGTCCCCAAAACACTCCCCTGGGACAGGACCCGGGTCCCCAAAACACTCCCCTGGGACAGGACCCGGGTCCCCAAAACACTCCCCTGGGACAGGACCCGGGTCCCCAAACACTCCCCCTGGGGCAGGACCCGGGTCCCCAAACACTCCCCCTGGGGCAGGACCCGGGTCCCCAAACACTCCCCTGGGGCAGAACCCGGGTCCCCAAACACTCCCCTGGGGCAGGACCCGGGTCCCCAAACACTCCCCTGGGGCAGGACCCAGGTCCCCAAACACTCACCTGGGGCAGGACCCGGGTCCCCAAACACTCCCCTGGGGCAGGACCCGGGTCCCCAAACACTCCCCTGGGACAGGACCCGGGTCCCCAAACACTCCCCCTGGGGCAGGACCCGGGTCCCCAAACACTCCCCTGGGACAGGACCGGGGTCCCCAAACACTCCCCTGGGGCAGGACCCGGGTCCCCAAAACACTCCCCTGGGACAGGACCCGGGTCCCCAAAACACTCCCCTGGGACAGGACCCGGGTCCCCAAAACACTCCCCTGGGACAGGACCCGGGTCCCCAAACACTCCCCCTGGGGCAGGACCCGGGTCCCCAAACACTCCCCCTGGGGCAGGACCCGGGTCCCCAAACACTCCCCTGGGGCAGAACCCGGGTCCCCAAACACTCCCCTGGGGCAGGACCCGGGTCCCCAAACACTCCCCTGGGGCAGGACCCAGGTCCCCAAACACTCACCTGGGGCAGGACCCGGGTCCCCAAACACTCCCCTGGGACAGGACCCGGGTCCCCAAACACTCCCCTGGGGCAGAACCCGGGTCCCCAAACACTCCCCTGGGGCAGGACCCGGGTCCCCAAACACTCCCCTGGGGCAGGACCCAGGTCCCCAAACACTCCCCTGGGGCAGGACCCGGGTCCCCAAACACTCCCCTGGGACAGGACCCGGGTCCCCAAACACTCCCCTGGGACAGGACCCGGGTCCCCAAACACTCCCCTGGGACAGGACCCGGGTCCCCAAACACTCCCCTGGGACAGGACCCGGGTCCCCAAACACTCCCCTGGGACAGGACCCGGGTCCCCAAACACTCCCCTGGGACAGGACCCGGGTCCCCAAACACTTTTTAGGACAATAACTTGCATATTAGCCTTTAACATTAGCACTATAGATTTGTCCCATAGACTTTAACAGGGTGTTCCGCGGCTTTTGGAATTTGCCGCGAACACCCTAAATTGTTTGTTGTTCGCCGAACAGGCAATGTTCGACTCAAACTCGAAGCTTATCCCTAGTGCTACACAAGTTATTCACTCACTCAATGCAGAATCAGTGTTAGCCCCGACGCCGCAGCAGCTTAATATTCTATTGTACTAGCCACCTGTGTTTTGGTCTTATTAAAAATTATCCTGTCCTGGGTGAAGGCCCGTCCGGGGTAGAGTAGGGTGACCACATTTCCAAACTGGCATTTAGGGACACACCTCCTATCTCACCTTCCCCCAAAAAAGATGAGGGGGGGCGGGGGGAAATGTAGTCTTGGGGTTGATGGGGAATTTGGCAGCGGGTTATTTGTCAGGTGAATGTGCCACTTGCCACCCATAGCCTGCCACCAGATGCAGTGCTGCTGTCACTCCCTCTGCTTGAGCCACGTGCGTAAAAGGAAAGGAGTGGCGCCAGTATCTGGAGAGTGAAGGTCACACCAGTTCCTGATGCTTGCCGTTGGATGCCAGAGAAGGAGGAGGTGCCGAGGTGGGTGCTGCACTAGGCGCAGGCCTCGCTCCCGGTCTCCCTGTTTGAGAGTAAATTATCACTGGTTGCAAGCCCTAGCAACCAGTTCCGGAAATGTAGTTATTAGTTAGTTAGGGGGTGGCTGTGTCCTCTATTTCATTCCGGGACATTGTATTGTCCCAGAATGAAGGTGCCCGGGACCCAGGACGGACATGTCAATTGCGGGACAGTCCCTGGCAATCCGGGACATGTGGGCACCCTAGGGTAGAGGTCCTGCCCTGGGTAAAGGCCCCGTCCTGAAGTAGGCACTATCCTGGGTGGAGGCCCTTTACTGGGAGAAGGCCCTGTCTTGGGTGAAGGCCTGGTCCTGGGTGAAGGCCTGGTCCTGGGTGGAGTCATGTGCTGGGTCGGGGCCCTGTCCTGGGTGAAGGCCTGGTCCTGGGTGGGGGTCATGCCCTGGGTGAAGGCCTTGTCCTGGGTGGGGGTCATGTGCTGGGTCGGAGTCCTGTTCTGGGTGGAGGCCCTGTCCTGGGTAAAGGCCTGGTCCTGGGTGGGGGTCATGCGCTGGGTGCGGGTCCTGTCCTGTGTGAAGGCCTGGTCCTGGGTGGGGGTCATGTCCTGGGTGAAGGCCTGGTCCTGGGTGGGGGTCATGTGCTGGGTCGGGGTCCTGTCCTGGGTGGAGGCCCTGTCCTGGGTGAAGGCCTGGTCCTGGGTGGGGGTCATGTGCTGGGTTGAGGCCTGGTCCTGAGTGGGGGTCATGTGCTGGGTTGAGGCCTGGTCCTGAGTGAAGGCCCTATCCTGAGTGAAGGTCTGGTCCTGGGTGGGGGTCCTGTCCTGGGTGAAGGCCTGGTCCTGGGTGGGGGTCATGTGCTGGGTTGGGGTCCTGTCCTGGGTGGAGGCCCTGTCCTGGGTGAAGGCCTGGTCCTGGGTGGGGGTCATGTGCTGGGTGGGGGTCCTGTCCTGGGTGGAGGCCTGGTCCTGGGTGGGGGTCATGTGCTGGGTGGGGGCCCTGTCCTGGGTGGAGGCCCTGTCCTGGGTGAAGGCCTGGTCCTGGGTGGGGGTCATGTGCTGGGTTGGGGTCCTGTCCTGGGTGGAGGCCCTGTCCTGGGTGAAGGCCTGGTCCTGGGTGGGGGTCATGTGCTGGGTGGGGGTCCTGTCCTGGGTGGAGGCCTGGTCCTGGGTGGGGGTCATGTGCTGGGTGGGGGCCCTGTCCTGGGTGGAGGCCCTGTCCTGGGTGAAGGCCCTGCCAACTTTATTATCAAGCTCACTCTTCCACCTAGTGAAGGTTTTGATTCTCGTATTTACTTACAGCTTATAAACTCAATATTCTGTATGGGGGGGGGGGGGGGCATTTCTCACAACCCCCAAAAGAGGTTTACATGTATAAGAATAAAAACATATAAAGTCCTAATCATGACATATAAGGTATACCTATGAAGGTCTTCTGGTTCTTTATGTGGAGGTCGGCCTCTGTGAGGGGGATGGGGGGCATTTTAGGGACACACTATGGCGGGGGGCATTTTAGGGACACACTCTGGCGGGGGGGCATTTTAGGGACACACTATGGCGGGGGGCATTTTAGGGACGCACTATGGCGGGGGGCATTTTAGGGACACACTATGGCGGGGGGGCATTTTAGGGACACACTATGGCGGGGGGCATTTTAGGGACACACTATGGCGGGGGGCATTTTAGGGACACACTATGGCGGGGGGCATTTTAGGGACGCACTATGGCGGGGGACATTTTAGGGACATACTATGGCGGGGGGCATTTTAAGGACACACTATGGCGGGGGGGCATTTTAGGGACACACTATGGCGGGGGGCATTTTAGGGACACACTATGGCGGGGGGCATTTTAGGGACACACTATGGCGGGGGGGGCATTTTAGGGACACACTATGGCGGGGGGGCATTTTAGGGACACACTATGGCGGGGGGCATTTTAGGGACACACTATGGCGGGGGGCATTTTAGGGACACACTATGGCGGGGGCATTTTAGGGACACACTCTGGCGGGGGGCATTTTAGGGACACACTATGGCGGGGGGCATTTTAGGGACACACTATGGCGGGGGGGGGCATTTTAGGGACACACTCTGGCGGGGGGCATTTTAGGGACACACTCTGGCGGGGGGCATTTTAGGGACACACTATGGCGGGGGGCATTTTAGGGAAGCACTATGGCGGGGGGCGCGCACATTCATAGTATCTCCATATTATTTCTCCACAGATGAAGAAGCGCTACATGGCGCAGACAGACCAACAAATCCATAACGATGTAAACAAATGTTTTCCCGATTCTTTGCTTTGTAGCGATGAATAAAATATATTATTTGTGAATATTTTCTGCGTTTCGGAGCGCCAATCAAAGCGTTGAGGAATCGTTCCTCCCGTTCCCCCCGCTCCGCCGCTGCGATCGTCTTTTATTTACCGCGGTATAAAATATCGGCGCTCTACTTGAAAGACAAGCGAGGAAGTCTTGTGATGTTACGTCTGGAGAAATCTCCTAATAGGATGGGGGGGGGGAGGGGGGGTCACCGGAGTCTTTCCGCGTCTCTAATCCCTCCGGAGACAAACCTTCCGCAATACGACGCAGAAATGTAATAGAAACCAAAACCCTAATTAATTTATCGGATTCCGTCCTCTCCATCAGCTCCTAATAGGTAAACAGCGGAGGGGGGAGGGGAGGGGGGGTGCGTCATCGGCTGGAGAGGGAATCAGCAAATATTTGAGGTTTGTGCTCCGGCGGTTGTCGCGGCGCCACCGCAATCAATTAAACAAACACGTTACACCGCGTTCTATCGACTGGAGACTAGTGTTGAGCAGAATACGCCATATTCGATTTCGCGATATATCACGAATATATAGCCGAATATTCGAGAAATATTCGCTAAATTCGAATATTCGTGATATTTTATCGAAATGAAATGTTTGCGAAATTTCGCTATTGCGAATGCGAAAATAATTGCGAAATTTCGACAACTGCGGTAGGAGCCCTCTGATTGGCTCAGAATATTCGTGATATTTTATCGAAATTTCGCAAAATGCGAATGCGAAATTGATTGCGGAATTTCGACAACTGCGGTAGGAGCCCTCTGATTGGCTCAGAATATTCGTGATATTTTATCTAAATTTCGCAAAATGCGAATGCGATATTGATTGCGGAATTTCGACAACTGCGGTAGGAGCCATCTGATTGGCTCAGAATATTCGTGATATTTTATCGAAATTTCGCAAAATGCGAATGCGATATTTATTGCGGAATTTCGACAACTGCGGTAGGAGCACTCTGATTGGCTCTGATGCAAAAGAAGGGCGGAGAAAATAATCGCGCGATATTCCGATTGCCGAATAATCGCATTGCGATTTTTCGGCAAGATAAAATGATGGCTTCAGCTACTCGGCCCAGGGTCTCTAATCATACCAGCAATGCTTTTAGACGTCGATGGAGATCACTAGGATGTGATCTGTTCTAAAAATAAAATTGAAAAAATGCGAATATTCGGAATAGCGAATATTGACCGCGAAATTCGAAATATATCGCGAATACTCGAATATGCTATATTCGAGCCGAATATTCGCAATACGAATATTCGTGAGCAACACTACTGGAGACAGAAGAGTTCAGGAAATCTTCTCATTCTATAAAAAGTAAAATAAAATAAATAAGAGACGCCCCTAAATGCTGATTGGAGAATAAGATGGAGAAGAACCTCTGCCGGGCTTTTATTTCTCTCTATGAGACTTCTGTTGTGTCACCAGAACAGGAAGTGAGAAGAATTTCTAAAGAGCTAGACAGTTCGGGGGAGGGTTAGAACCCCTGAAATGTATAAATCAATATACAGAAAAAAAGCTGGATATTTAAGGTGAAAACAGTGGCCCAGATTCAGGTAGCAATTGCGCCTGCGTAACCATAGTTACGCAGCGCAATTGCTGACTTGCGCCGGCGTAACGAGTGCTCCTGATTCAGAGAACTCGTTACGCCGACTGCAGCCTAAAATCTGCGTGGCATAAGGCTCTTATGCCACGCATATCTTAGGCTGCATTCTTGCGATGGCCGCTAGGGGGCGCTCCCGTTGTGGTCAGCGTATAGTATGCACATTGCATACTATTGATTGATTGATTTAATGGATTTATAATGCGCCAAATACTGACCCGTCAGTAACACCGATTCACAAAGTTGCGCGGGCCCTGCGTACGCAAGGTACGGAGTTTCCGTACGGCGTCTTTAGCGTAAGGCTGCTCCTTCTAATAGCAGGGGCAGCCAATGCTAAAGTATACCCGGCCTTCCCGCGTCGTGAAATTTGAATTTCACGCCGTTTGCGTAAGTGATACGTGAATGGCGCTGGACGCCATTCACGTTCACTTTGAAGCAAATGACGCCCTTGCGACGTCATTTGCCGCAATGCACGTCGGGAAAGTTTCCCGACGGCGCATGCGCTTTACGATCGGCGCGGGAACGCGCCTAATTTAAATGATTCCCCCCCCCCCCCCCCCGGCGGGATCATTTACATTGCGCGCGCTTACGCCGGGCAATTTTGCCGGCGCGCCCTCGCAATTTACGGAGCTACTGCTCCGTGAATCGAGGGCAGCGAAAAATATTTGCGTGGGCGCAGGGCAAAATTGTTGCCCTGTGCCTCCGCAAATAAAGCGCAACTCGTACCTGAATCTGGGCCAGTGATGTTATTATAAAAAAATGTACAATATGTTATTGAAACATTGTATAAAAGACGCATAAAGTCAAAGACAATTGTATCCGATTTTGGATGTCATTATCTTTGATTCTTAGGGCCAGATTCAGGAATAATTACGGCGGCGTAACGTATCCCCTTTACGTTACGCCGCCGCAAGTTTTCGACGTAAGTGCTTGATTCACAAAGCACTTGCCTGTAAACTTGCGTCGGCGTAGCGTAAAGCCGTCCGGCGCAAGCCCGCCTAATTCAAATGGGGGCGTGTACCATTTAAATTAGGCGCGTTCCCGCGCCAAACGTTCTGCGCATGCTCTGTTTGGAAATTTCCCGCCGTGCTTTGCGCGAAATTACCGCGCCCCGACCTGTTTTTTGAGCGGCGACGTGCGTAGCGTACTTTCGTATTCCCGGATGTCTTACGCAAAAAAAAAAAAGTGAAATTCGACGCGGGAACGACGGCCATACTTTAACATGGCTGGTCTAAATCTAAGCCATGAAATAGCAGGCTTAAGATTGCGACGGGAAAAACCGACTAGCGACGACGTAAGCGAATGCGACGAACGCACGTACCCTTGTGGATCGCCGTAAACAGCTCATTTGCATACCCGACGCTGGAAAACGACGCGAACTCCACCCAGCGGCCGCCGGAGAATTACACCTAGGATCCGAAGGCGTACGCCAAAAGCCGTCACATCTTGGTTTGAGGATTCCAAATCAAGATACGACGCGGCAAATTTGAAAGTACGCCGCCGTTTCAGTAGTTACGCCGGCGTATTACTGCTGTGAATCTGGCCCTTAGTTTGTTTTTATTTCCATTTTATCTTCTTTTTAACCACTTCCTGCCCGGCGTTTCCTAATATGACGTCCGCAGGAACCTCTTGTCCCTCCGGGGCGGACGTCATGTGACGTCCCGGGCATTCCCGCCGCATTGCTCGGGACCCGGTGCGCAATCCCGGCAGGACCATGGATCAGAGGCGGACTGACAACTGAGGGGGCCCTTGGGCAATAGGAGATTATGGGGCCCCGGGCAATAGGAGATTATGGGGCCCCTGGGCAATAGGAGATTATGGGGCCCCGGGCAATAGGAGATTATGGGGCCACACAGTACAGTATACACACTGAGAAGGTACTGGAGAGGCGGGGCCACATAATATTGGGATTTTTAGACCAAAAGGATGTCGGTGAGGAACATTTCAGGGACAGATGTAAAAAAACACAGATTTTTACATACTCTCACTGGTTTTACAGAGCCTGGCAACCCTGATGGGGCCCCCAAGTGGCATAGGGCCCTCGGACAGAGCCCGAGTGACTCAATGGTCAGTCCGCCCCTGGGTCTGGAGCAGCAGAGTCGTGTCCAGGAGGGGAAGATCTCAGCCTGAAGGGCAATGTAGCTGAGGTCTAAAGGAGTCCATTGAGGGACCCGGCTCAGTGAGAGGGGGAGGGACTATGTGATGACATCATTGGGACTCGCTGAGGATTGGCCCTGGAGATTTACAGGAAAAGTGTCCGGCTGGTATTGGACTGAGGCCTCCAAGTATACAGGGACATTGTGAGTATAGGCCTGGATAGAGGATCCTGGTCCAACATGACTGCGCACCAGAGCATGAAGACATGGAGGAGCGAGGAGCTTGACTGGCCTGCACAGAGTCCTGACCTCAACCCAATAGAACACCTTTGGGATGAATTGGAGCGGAGACAGCGAGCCAGGCCTTCTCATCCAACATCAGTGCCTGACCTCACAAATGCTCTTCTGGAAGAATGGTCAAACATTCCCATAGACACACCCCTAAACCTTGTGGACGGCCTTCCCATAGACACACCCCTAAACCTTGTGGACGGCCTTCCCATAGACACGCCCCTAAACCTTGTGGACGGCCTTCCCATAGACACACCCCTAAACCTTGTGGACGGCCTTCCCAGAAGAGGTGAAGGTGTTATCGCTGCAAAGGGCGGAGCCAACTCAATATTGAACCCTCCGGACTAAGACTGGGGGGCCATTAAAGTTCATGTGTGTGAAGGCCGGCGTCCCCCCTCTCCCCACCCATCCCCCTCACTGGTACCTCTGGATGGTAAATCATTTTGATATACAGTAATACCTTGGTTTGAGAGTAACTTGGTTTGAGAGCGTTTGGCAAGACAAGCAAAATGTTTTAATAAATTTTGTCTTCATATACAAGCGGTGACTTGATGTACAAGCGATGTCTTGATATACAAGCGATGTCTTGATATACAAGCGATTTCTTGATATACAAGCGATGTCTTGGTATACAAGCGATGTCTTGATGTACAATCGATGTCTTGATGTACAAGCGATGTCTTGATATACAAGCGATGTCTTGATATACAAGCGATGTCTTGATGTACAAGCGATGTCTTGATGTACAAGCGATGTCTTGATATACAAGCGATGTCTTGATATACAAGCGATGTCTTGATGTACAAGCGATGACTTGATATACAAGCGATGTCTTGATGTACAAGCGATGTCTTGATGTACAAGCGGTGACTTGATGTACAAGCGATGTCTTGATATACAAGCGATGTCTTGATATACAAGCGATGTCTTGATGTACAAGCGATGTCTTGATGTACAAGCGATGTCTTGATATACAAGCGATGTCTTGATATAAGAGTAGCGTCATGTCACAGCTGAGTATAAAAGAGAAGAGAGGCTCCTCCTCTAAGTGTAGCAATATGGTTACATGTAATGAAGGGACAACATTTAGCAACTTATTGCTACACTTAGAGGCGCCTCTCTTCTCTTTTATACTCTGTAACAAAAAAGCGCTTTGGATTACAAGCGCTTTGGATTACAAGCATGTTTCTGGAACGAATTCAAGGTCTTACTGTAGTTCGATAGATAACTGGTCCGGGAAATGTGAATTTGTGGCTTTTTAGAACCCAAACGGGTTCCTACACAATGGCGTCACTAAGGGGGGGCCAGAGGGGGCCCTGACTCCCCCCCCCCCCAACATTATGCTGTGCCCCACCAATTAAAACACATTTTTTTTTGTTTACGTAGCGGGTGTCCCGCATCTTGCTCGTGTCGCCGCCGAGTGGACACAAGTGTAACCTTAGCAACCTCCCACTGCTTTGGACCCTTGCATTTTCCTGGTGTGCTGGTGACATAACTCTTGTTTTCTGCCACCCTGGGGGGCCCCAATACAGTAGGAAGGGGGCTCACTGCAAAACATGTAATAAAGGGCCCCACAACAGAAGTAAAGGGCCCCAGGATATATATATATATATATATATATATAATTGTATTTTATAGTTGCCCCCCCCCTACTTTTGTCCCTGTCCCCCCATGTGCCCCCCCCCCCTAAATATGAAAGCTGGAGATGCCACTGTTCCTACTTAGTCCTCACCTTTACCTTACTTTATTTTCTCAATAAATTGAAATTCTTGACCGTTAAAAAATAAAAAGGCAGGTGTCCCAATACTTTTGGCAATATAGTGGATGTGAAAACTCTTCAGTACTCTTCTTGGTTTTTCATTCTCCATATTCTGAGGGATGTTGTTGGTGCCAAACGTGGGACTTCCTGCCCTCAGGTCAGTTCATCCCTTCTGGGGTCCTGAGGATGGAAACATAATGGAGGGATATGAAAGCGTTAACTGCGTAGAGGTTCCAAAGTCGCGCCGTTCTCCGCCTCGTTCTATTGGCCTTTGGGGGGCGGCGCGTTGAATTCACGCGCTCTCCTAATTGTCTACGATCGTCCACAGGGCCGCCATCAAGGGGGTACAGGCAGTACACCTGTAAGGGGCCCGGAGGCCCACAGGGCCCCAGATGGCAACCCCCATTTTTTTTTTATAAAATAAATATATATTTTTTTAATATATATATATTTTATTTTTTTTAAAGGGGCAATTTTTTTTTTTTTTTTTAGATGTCTGGAGGTCCCCAGGGCCCCGGATGGTAACCCCCCTTTTTTTATTTATTTTTTAATATATTTTTATTTTATTTTTTATTAAAGGGACAATTTCTTTTTTTTTTTTTAGCGGTCTGGAGGTACCCAGGTCCCCGGATGACAACCCTCCTTTTTTTTATATATTTTTTTATATATTTTAAATAGAGAGCCCCATGTGGCAAACCCCCTTTTTTTATTTATTTTTTATAAATGTTTATTTTTTTATTTTTGGGGCCTGGATGGCAACCCCCCCTTTTTTTATTATTTTTTTATAAAAAAATATATATATTTTTTAATATATTTTTATTTTATTTTTTATTAAAGGGCAATTTTTTTAAATAAAAGGGCTCAGAGGGCCCCATGTGGCAAACCCCTTTTTTTTATAAATGTTTATTTTTTTCTTATCGTTTATATATTTATTTTTTATTTATTTTTTATGAAAGGGCCCAGTTCGCGGCAACCCCCCCCCCCCCCCCCGCTTCTCAATCTCAGGCGGCAGCCCCCCCCCCCCCCTCCAGGGGGCCCATGCCTGAAGCTGTGTAAGGGGCCCCATAATTCCTGATCGTCCAGAACAAGGCCGGGCTCCGCCGTTCATCATCTGGTAGTCGGATCCGCACTCCATTCCGAGGCCATGAATGGCGGGATCCGCACTTCCCCTCGGCGAGGCGCCGCTGGGATTAATGAGGGGAAATGGATAGGCCCTTAATGAAAATGCGCTTATAATCGGCGGCTTAATTAAAGACTCAGCGCTCGCTAAAAACAGCTTTTAACTCATAATTGCCGATGGCAGCGAGATTACGGCTGACGCTTGCCGATCTTCTCCAGGAATCAGAAAACACGATCGGCGCCGCTCGCCATAACAAATCACGTGATTAGATCGTTCTGTCAGTTAACCCTTAAAGGACACGGCTGACTGTGACCACCTGAGAGTTCAGCTGGAGCGCCGGATTACCATACAGGCAGAGTAGGCGGCGGCCTATGGGGTCCCCCCTCCCCCCAGCCTGTAGCAGAATGACGGCCGGGCGGTGGTCATGTGACATCCAGCAGGATAACAGCCGCCCCTCGCGCCCATGGAAGCGCGCATCGTGGCGATCAGCGGTGCGGTGACAGTCTGACACACAACACTACATCGATCCCCAGCGGAGGCTCTTTACCATGTGATCAGATGTGTCCAATCACGGCTGATCACAATGCAAACAGGAAGAGCCGCGGATCGGATTTTCCTCACTCGTGTCTGACAGAGGAGAGCCAATCCACTTCTCTCCTGACAGGGGGGGGTCTGTGCTGATTGTTTATCAGAGCAGCCCCCCCCCCTCGGTCTGCCCCCCAGGACCATCAGGATGCTGCCGAGACCACCAGGGAAATGCCAATCAGTGCCATCAGTGATGCCTATCAGTACCATTTATCAGTGCCACATATCAGTTCCCATCAGTGCCCAGCAGTGTCGCCTATCAGTGCCCAGCAGTGCCGCCTATCAGTCCCACTCATAAGTACCCATCAGTGCAGCCCTTCAGTGCCCATCAGTGTCGCCTATCAGTGCCACCCATGAGTGCCTACCAGTGCCAACTATCAATGCCCGTAAGTGCCGCCTATCAATTCCCATCAGTGTCGCCTATCAATGCCACCTACCAGTGCCCATCAGTGCCGCCTATCAGTGCCACTCAAAAGTACCCATCAGTGCAGCCTTTCAGTGCCCATCAGTGTCGCCTATCAGTGCCCACCAGTGCCACCCATGAGTGCCCATCAGTGCCACCTATCAATTCCCATCAGTGCCGCCTATCAATGCCACCTAGCAGTGCCCATCAGTGCCGCCTATCAGTGCCACTCATAAGTACCCATCAGTGTTGCCTATCAATGCCACCTACCAGTGACCATCAGTGCCACCTATCAATTTCCATCAGTGCCGCCTACCAATGCCACCTACCAGTGACCATTAGTGCCACCTATCAACTCCCATCAGTGCCGCCTATCAATGCCACCTACCAGAGCCCATCAGTGCCGCCTATCAGTGCCACTCATAATTACCCATCAGTGTCGCCTACCAGTGCCCATTAGTGCCACCTATGAGTGCCCATCAGTGCCGCCTATTAATGCCCATCAGTGCCACTTATCAGTGCCCGTCAGTGTCACCTCGTTGGTGCGACCTCATCAGTGCCCGTCAGTGAAGAAGAAAACGTTTTTTTTCAAAAATGTTCTGTCTTTTTTTAGCAAAAAATAAAAACCCCACAGAGGTGATCAAATATCACCAAAAGAAAGTTCTATTTGTGGGAACAAAATGATAAAAATTCTGGTTGGGTACAGCGTCGCACGACCGCGCAATGGTCATTTAAACAGCGTCAGCGCTGAAAGCTGGAAATTGGCCTGGGCAGGAAGGGGGGTAAGTGCCCCCCGGTATTGAAGTGGTTAAGGGCAAAGGACAATCCATGCCCTAAGGAGCAGGAAGTAGACCCGGGACCCCGCCCCTGCGCAGCCAGGCACATCGAGGGATTGGGAAATGATGGCATCAGGGCTGGCGCTACCACTAGGCAAACTAGGCAGTCGCCTCGGGCGCCCGGCTGCTGGTGTTTCAACTCTCAGCAGGCATCCACTCTGTCCGTACATCAGAGGCGGAGCGGCAGCGGAGGACTGTGTCTCGACTCCGGACGTAACGGAAGCAGACATCCCCTGCGTGCCTCTACGATCAGTGCGCTGCTGTCTGTCTCACCCGTCTCTAAATGATTGGCGTTGCCTGTCCTATGGTCCTAGACTCCTATTATCCAGTAGCTGCAGCATAAAACCAATAAAAATGGGCAGAAAACTAACAGCGGTATCTGCCGCTCCTATGATGAGGACGCGGCAGCACATAGGACTCCTCCCGACACGTTTCGTGCACATGCACGTTCCCAAAGGATCCACCTAGGCTCGCTCCCTGGCCTGGTTAGGGTCCTCCTGTCTGTTCCACCAAAGACTTTTCCTGCACTATGCAGACTTGCACACTTCTGGCTGCTCCCTTGCACCCTCGCGGACTCCTCGGAAGGGTAGAGACCTAAACCGGTGATCAGTCCCTGGATTATAGGGGGCTGGGCACAAGGGCACACACACCCTGCTGGTCACCCGGGTAAGACACAGGATTAGAGGCTTCCTCCTTCCCGAGACTCTTTGAAGCCCCCGTGTCACATACCTGGAGATGGAACCTGATGCGGAGAGGAAGGCGTTCTCTTACACCTGGCTTGGTACCCCTGATACAGTAAACAGGAGGCACGGAAGCCTGGAGTGGCACGAGTGCCTAGAAGTTCAGATGGTCAAGTCTGTGGATGAGCGGTCTGTGCGTACTTGGATGCAGGCTGAAACTTGATGCAGGGCAGCAAGTACTTGCCAGGCCGGGAGGTAGCAGACAGCAGGTGCTTGGCAGGGTGGCATGTAGCAGACAGCCGGTGCTTGGCAGGGTGCCAGGTAGCAGACAGCCGGTGCTTGGCAGGGTGGCATGTAGCAGACAGCCGGTGCTTGGCAGGGTGGCAGGTAGCAGACAGCCGGTGCTTGGCAGGGTGGCAGGTAGCAGACAGCCGGTGCTTGGCAGGGTGGCAGGTAGCAGACAGCCGGTGCTTGGCAGGGTGGCAGGTAGCAGACAGCCGGTGCTTGGCAGGGTGGCAGGTAGCAGACAGCCGGTACTTGGCAGGTTGGCAGGTAGCAGACAGACGGTGCTTGGCAGGGTGGCAGGTAGCAGACAGCAGGTACTTGGCAGGTTGGCAGGTAGCAGACAGTCGGTGCTTGGCAGGGTGGCAGGTAGAAGACAGCAGGTCCTTGGCAGGGTGGCAGGTAGCAGACAGCAGGTCCTTGGCAGGGTGGCAGGTAGCAGACAGCAGGTCCTTGGCAGGGTGGCAGGTAGCAGACAGCCGGTGCTTGGCAGGGTGGCAGGTAGCAGACAGCCGGTGCTTGGCAGGGTGGCAGGTAGCAGACAGCCGGTGCTTGGCAGGGTGGCAGGTAGCAGACAGCAGGTACTTGGCAGGTTGGCAGGTAGCAGACAGACGGTGCTTGGCAGGGTGGCAGGTAGCAGACAGCTGGTACTTCGCAGGGTGGCAGGTAGCAGACAGCCGGTGCTTCGCAGGGTGGCAGGTAGCAGACAGCAGGTCCTTGGCAGGGTGGCAGGTAGCAGACAGCCGGTTCTTGGCAGAGTGGCAGGTAGCAGACAGCCGGTGCTTGGCAGGGTGGCAGGTAGCAGACAGCCGGTGCTTGGCAGGGTGGCAGGTAGCAGACAGCCGGTGCTTGGCAGGGTGGCAGGTAGCAGACAGCCGGTGCTTCGCAGGGTGGCAGGTAGCAGACAGCCGGTGCTTGGCAGGGTGGCAGGTAGCAGACAGCCGGTGCTTGGCAGGGTGGCAGGTAGCAGACAGCCGGTGCTTGGCAGGGTGGCAGGTAGCAGACAGCCGGTGCTTGGCAGGGTGGCAGGTAGCAGACAGCAGGTACTTGGCAGGTTGGCAGGTAGCAGACAGACGGTGCTTGGCAGGGTGGCAGGTAGCAGACAGCAGGTACTTGGCAGAGTGGCAGGTAGCAGACAGTCGGTGCTTGGCAGAGTGGCAGGTAGCAGACAGTCGGTGCTTGGCAGGGTGGCAGGTAGAAGACAGCAGGTCCTTGACAGGGTGGCAGGTAGCAGACAGCAGGTGCTTGGCAGGGTGGCAGGTAGCAGACAGTAGGTCCTTGGCAGGGTGGCAGGTAGCAGACAGCCGGTGCTTGGCAGGGTGGCAGGTAGCAGACAGCCGGTGCTTGGCAGGGTGGCAGGTAGCAGACAGCAGGTACTTGGCAGGGTGGCAGGTAGCAGACAGCCGGTGCTTGGCAGGGTGGCAGGTAGCAGACAGGTGCTTCGCAGGGTGGCAGGTAGCAGACAGCCGGTGCTTCGCAGGGTGGCAGGTAGCAGACAGCAGGTCCTTGGCAGGGTGGCAGGTAGCAGACAGCCGGTGCTTGGCAGGGTGGCAGGTAGAAGACAGTAGGTCCTTGGCAGGGTGGCAGGTAGCAGACAGCCGGTGCTTGGCAGGGTGGCAGGTAGCAGACAGCTGGTCCTTAGCAGGGTGGCAGGTAGCAGACAGCCGGTGCTTCGCAGGGTGGCAGGCTGGACCTGATTGCTATTTCCTTACCCAGAATTCTGCATAATAAGTATTTGCTGTATGGAGTCCCCCCCCCCCCCCCGCTCTGACCTCTTCCCGCTCGCTCTTCGTTCTTCTCAGGTCGTCTTCAGTAGATTATGGAAATGTTCCCGGAACGCGTTGCGTCCTTCACTCCACAAATCAGGACCTTTCGGGATCAGAGCTGACTTTTGGATTTTTCTTTATTACATAAGAGAAGATTTGATTCCTCCGGGGAGATGGAGAATTAGATTGATTAGGGGTGAACTGTGCCGCCTGGCAGGGGCCCGCCGGGGGGCGAGGAGGACGGAGGAGAATCACTAATTCCATTGTGTTTGCAGAAAGTGCCGAGCGCCGGAGTCTCACTGAAGAGGAAGAGACGGGATTTGGCACAGAAAGTGCTTATCTGGTCCTGAGAGGGATCGGCGCTCTGTGTTTGTCCTTCAGCTTTACCTTTTCCTATCAGTCCCGAGCGTGCGACAGCGCGATCCGCGCCGCACAACTTCCCATCACCCCCGGGCCAACCCAACCCAACTCCATTACCCCCGGGCCAACCCAACTCTATTACCCCCGGGCCAACCCAACTCCATTACCCCCGGGCCAACCCAACTCCATTACCCCCAGGCCAACCCAACTCCATTACCCCCAGGCCAACCCAACTCCATTACCCCCGGGCCAACCCAACTCCATTACCCCCAGGCCAACCCAACTCTATTACCCCCAGGCCAACCCAACTCCATTACCCCCGGGCCAACCCAACTCCATTACCCCCAGGCCAACCCAACTCCATTACCCCCAGGCCAACCCAACTCCATTACCCCCAGGCCAACCCAACTCCATTACCCCCGGGCCAACCCAACTCCATTACCCCCAGGCCAACCCAACTCTATTACCCCCAGGCCAACCCAACTCCATTACCCCCAGGCCAACCCAACTCTATTACCCCCGGGCCAACCCAACTCAATTACCCCCAGGCCAACCCAACCCAACTCCATTACCCCCGGGCCAACCCAACCCAACTCCATTACCCCCGGGCCAACCCAACTCCATTACCCCCGGGCCAACCCAACTCCATTACCCCCGGGCCAACCCAACTCCATTACCCCCGGGTCAACCCAACTCTATTCCCCCCGGGCAAACTCCCATATCTATTACCCCCGGGCCAACCCAACTCCATTACCCCCGGGCCAACCCAACTCCATTACCCCGGGCCAACCCAACTCCATTACCCCCGGGCCAACCCAACTCCATTACCCCCGGGCCAACCCAACTCCATTACCCCGGGCCAACCCAACTCCATTACCCCCGGGTCAACCCAACTCTATTACCCCCGGGCCAACCCAACTCTATTACCCCCGGGCTAACCCAACTCCATTGGGGACACAGAGCTGCATTGGGGACACGGAGCTGCATTGGGGACACGGAGCTTCATTGGGGACACGGAGCTGCATTGGGGACACGGAGCTGCATTGGGGACACGGAGCTGCATTGGGGACACGGAGCTACATTGGGGACACGGAGCTACATTGGGGACACGGAGCTTCATTGGGGACACGGAGCTGCATTGGGGACACAGAGCATCATTGGGGACACGGAGCTGCATTGGGGACACAGAGCTTCATTGGGGACACAGAGCTTCATTGGGGACACGGAGCTTCATTGGGGACACAGAGCTTCATTGGGGACACAGAGCTGCATTGGGGACACAGAGCTTCATTGGGGACACGGAGCTTCATTGGGGACAAGCTGTTAATAGAAAGTTAATTTTTATGCATTAAGGTGAAAAAACATCTGTGGATTAGCGTTCATTGGTTGATTGAAAGCAGCGCAGCCATTGGCTCGCGCTGCTGTCAATCACATCCAATGATGCGGCACTCCGGGGGGGGGGGGGCCGAGTGATACAATGAGCGTCTATAGCCGCCAGGTGTATCACTGGAGCGCGCCCACAAGGACTCACCACCTCGCTCGCATGAAGGCGGGGAGGAGCCGAGACAGCCGCCGTGGGACCCCAGAAGACGAGGTTCGGGGCCACTCTGTGCAAAACGAGCCGCACAGAGGAGGGAAGTATAACATGTTTCTTATTTTATTTTTTATTTATTTTTAGTGGTCCTTTAAAACATCATTAATAACTTGGAGGATCTTTTGTCTTTTCTGAATCGAAACAAAATAAAAATAAACATTGGGGTAGATTCAGGTAGCAATTGCGTCTGCGTAACCATAGTTACGCAGCGCAATTGCTTACTTGCGCCGGCGTTTCGAATGCTCCTGATTCAGGAACCTCGATACGCCAACTGCAGCCTAAGATATGACTGGCATAAGGCACTTACGCCAGTCATATCGTAGGCTGCATTCTTACGTTGGCCGCTAGGGGGCGTTCCCGTAGTGGTCAGCGTATAGTATGCAAATTGCATACTCACGCCGATTCACTATTCTACGCGAGCCCTGCGTACGCAGTTTACGTTGTTTCCGTTCGTCGGGTTTCGCGTAAGGCTGCCCATGCTATTAGCAGGGGCAGCCAATGCTACGTATACCCGTCGTTCCCGCGTCGCAAAGTTTCAATTTTACGTCGTTTGCGTAAGTGAATCGTGAATGGCGATGGACGCCATTTAGGTTCACTTTGAAGCAAATGACGTCCTTGCGACGTCATTTGCCGCAATGCACGTCGGGAAAGTTTCCCGACGGAGCATGCGCACTACGTTCGGCACGGGAACGCGCCTAATTTAAATGATCCACGCCCCCTACGGGATCATTTAAATTACGCGCCCTTACGCCGGGCATTTTTGAGGAGCGCAGCGGTACCTGAATCTAGCCCAATATTTCTATCATTTGTTTGTAGAATGAAAGCGATGGCGGGGGGGGGAGGGGTTACCTGCGGTGGGGGGAGGGGAATACAGGCGCGCATATTGAACTAATTAGATAACGAGGTGATTGAAGACTTCTAGAATCGCGCTTCTATTCCTCATCATTACCGCCATTTGTTTTTACTGATCTGTAAAGCTGACAGTCGCGGCGCTCGCCATTCTCCATAAAACACGTTTAATATCCGACTTATTAGGTAGAAGTGATCGGGATCGGCGGACTTTTTCCAGGTTTAATGTATTCTCTTCAAACTTCCGAGCCGCTACTCACACTAACAACGCAATCTACATAAACATTTACAGACTTCCCGGGAACGCGGCTCCAAACAGCGGCAATAAAAATTCCTAATTAGTCTTAATCGTGTCATTGAGCAGAGAGGAGTTTAATAGGCCGGCGGAGACTCGTCCTACCCAACCGGCAGCGCAACCCAGCCGGTGGCGGCGTCTGGATCCAGATCTGCTCTACATCCACGCGTGGGGCGCCGGGTCACGCTGGGAAGTCTGAAGGCGGTGGTTGGTGTATCGCCGAATATCACCGAGCTTTCTACTTACCGTATATAAAGAGATTACCATATATAGAGTGATTACCGTATATAAAGAGATTACCGTATATAAAGAGATTACCGTATATAAAGTGATTACCGTATATAGAGTGATTACCGTATATAAAGAGTGATTACCGTATATAAAGTGATTACCGTATATAGAGTGATTACCGTATATAAAGAGTGATTACCGTATATAAAGAGATTACCGTATATAAAGTGATTACCGTATATAAAGTGATTACCGTATATAAAGAGATTACCGTATATAAAGAGATTACCGTATATAGAGTGATTGCCGTATATAAAGAGATTACCGTATATAAAGAGATTACCGTATATAAAGTGATTACCGTATATAAAGAGATTACCGTATATAAAGAGATTACCGTATATAAAGTGATTACCGTATATAAAGTGATTACCGTATATAAAGAGATTACCATATATAGAGTGATTACCGTATATAAAGAGATTACCGTATATAAAGTGATTACCGTATATAAAGAGATTACCGTATATAGAGTGATTGCCGTATATAGAGTGATTACCGTATATAAAGAGATTACCGTATATAAAGAGATTACCGTATATAAAGTGATTACCGTATATAAAGAGATTACCGTATATAAAGAGATTACCGTATATAAAGTGATTACCGTATATAAAGAGATTACCGTATATAAAGAGATTACCGTATATAGAGTGATTACCGTATATAAAGAGATTACCATATATAAAGAGATTACCGTATATAGAGTGATTGCCGTATATAAAGTGATTACCGTATATAAAGTGATTACCGTATATAAAGAGATTACCGTATAAAGAGTGATTACCGTATATAAAGAGATTACCGTATATAGAGTGATTACCGTATATAAAGAGATTACCATATATAAAGAGATTACCGTATATAAAGAGATTACCGTATATAGAGTAATTACCGTATATAAAGAGATTACCGTATATAAAGAGATTACCGTATATAAAGAGATTACCGTATATAAAGAGATTACCGTATATAAGGAGATTACCGTATATAGAGTGATTACCGTATATAAAGAGATTACCGTATATAAAGTGATTACCGTATATAAAGAGATTACCGTATATAGAGTGATTACCGTATATAAAGAGATTACCGTATATAAAGAGATTACCGTATATAAAGAGATTACCGTATATAGAGTGATTACCGTATATAAAGAGATTACCATATATAAAGAGATTACCGTATATAGAGTGATTACCGTATATAAAGAGATTACCGTATATAAAGTGATTACCGTATATAAAGTGATTACCGTATATAAAGAGATTACCGTATATAAAGAGATTACCGTATATAGAGTGATTACCGTATATAAAGAGATTACCGTATATAAAGAGATTACCGTATATAAAGAGATTACCGTATATAAAGAGATTACCGTATATAAAGAGATTACCGTATATAAAGAGATTACCGTATATAAAGGGATTACCGTATATAAAGAGATTACC
This sequence comes from Rana temporaria, assembly GCF_905171775.1. Taxonomy (NCBI): domain Eukaryota; kingdom Metazoa; phylum Chordata; class Amphibia; order Anura; family Ranidae; genus Rana; species Rana temporaria. The sequence goes on along the minus strand of NC_053491.1, from coordinate 1,403,363 downwards.
GTATATAAAGAGATTACCGTATATAAAGAGATTACCATATATAAAGAGATTACCGTATATAAAGAGATTACCGTATATAAAGAGATTACCGTATATAAAGAGATTACCGTATATAGAGTGATTACCGTATATAAAGAGATTACCGTATATAAAGTGATTACCGTATATAAAGAGATTACCGTATATAAAGAGATTACCATATATAAAGAGATTACCGTATATAGAGTGATTGCCGTATATAAAGTGATTACCGTATATAAAGTGATTACCGTATATAAAGAGATTACCGTATATAAAGAGATTACCGTATATAGAGTGATTACCGTATATAAAGAGATTACCATATATAAAGAGATTACCGTATATAGAGTGATTGCCGTATATAAAGTGATTACCGTATATAAAGTGATTACCGTATATAAAGAGATTACCGTATAAAGAGTGATTACCGTATATAAAGAGATTACCGTATATAGAGTGATTACCGTATATAAAGAGATTACCATATATAAAGAGATTACCGTATATAGAGTGATTGCCGTATATAAAGTGATTACCGTATATAAAGTGATTACCGTATATAAAGAGATTACCGTATAAAGAGTGATTACCGTATATAAAGAGATTACCGTATATAGAGTGATTACCGTATATAAAGAGATTACCATATATAAAGAGATTACCGTATATAAAGAGATTACCGTATATAGAGTAATTACCGTATATAAAGAGATTACCGTATATAAAGAGATTACCGTATATAAAGAGATTACCGTATATAAAGAGATTACCGTATATAAGGAGATTACCGTATATAGAGTGATTACCGTATATAAAGAGATTACCGTATATAAAGTGATTACCGTATATAGAGTGATTACCGTATATAGAGTGATTACCGTATATAAAGAGATTACCGTATATAAAGAGATTACCGTATATAGAGTGATTACCGTATATAAAGAGATTACCATATATAAAGAGATTACCGTATATAGAGTGATTACCGTATATAAAGAGATTACCGTATATAAAGTGATTACCGTATATAAAGTGATTACCGTATATAAAGAGATTACCGTATATAAAGAGATTACCGTATATAGAGTGATTACCGTATATAAAGAGATTACCGTATATAAAGAGATTACCGTATATAAAGAGATTACCGTATATAAAGAGATTACCGTATATAAAGAGATTACCGTATATAAAGAGATTACCGTATATAAAGGGATTACCGTATATAAAGAGATTACCGTATATAAAGAGATTACCGTATATAAAGAGATTACCATATATAAAGAGATTACCGTATATAAAGAGATTACCGTATATAAAGAGATTACCGTATATAAAGAGATTACCGTATATAGAGTGATTACCGTATATAAAGAGATTACCGTATATAAAGAGATTACCGTATATAAAGTGATTACCGTATATAAAGAGATTACCGTATATAAAGAGATTACCATATATAAAGAGATTACCATATATAAAGAGATTACCGTATATAAAGTCATTACCATATATACTCAAGTATAAGCCGAGTTTTTCAGCAAAATTTTTTGTGGAATTTGGGGACCCGGTACTGGCCGGTCGTAGGTCCCCTGGACCCGAAACTCGGCACACACGTAGCCCCAGTTCTCCTCTACAAGTGTGCAAAGTTTGTGGTCTGGGGGACCTACGGCCGGGGAGCACTGATTTTTCAAAGCCGGGCACCTCTTCCATAGACTCCCATGTTAAACATCAGTCTAGTCATGGACACAGTGAGGCATGGGCACAGTGAGGCATGGGCACAGTGAGGCATGGACACAGTGAGGCATGGACACAGTGAGGCATGGGCACAGTGAGGCATGGACACAGTGAGGCATGGGCACAGTGAGGCATGGGCACAGTGAGGCATGGACACAGTGAGGCATGGACACAGTGAGGCATGGGCACAGTGAGGCATGAGCACATTGAGGCATGGACACAGTAAGGCATGGGCACAGTGAGGCATGAGCACAGTGAGACATGGGCACAGTGAGGCATGGGACAGTGGGGTATGTACACAGTGAGGCATGGGCACAGTGAGGCATGGGCACAGTGAGGTATGGACACAGTGAGGTATGGACACAGTGAGGTATGGACACAGTGAGGCATGGGCACAGTGAGGTATGGACACAGTGAGGTATGGACACAGTGAGGCATGGGCACAGTGAGGCATGGGCACATTGAGGCATGGACACAGTAAGGCATGGGCACAGTGAGGCATGGACACAGTGAGGTATGGACACAGTGAGATATGGACACAGTGAGGCATGGGCACGGTGAGGCATGGGCACGGTGAGGCATGGACACGGTGAGGCATGGACACGGTGAGGCATGGACACGGTGAGGCATGGGCACGGTGAGGCATGGGCACGGTGAGGCATGGACACGGTGAGGCATGGACACGGTGAGGCATGGACACGGTGAGGCATGGACACGGTGAGGCATGGACACGGTGAGGCATGGACACGGTGAGGCATGGACACGGTGAGGCATGGACACGGTGAGGCATGGGCACGGTGAGGCATGGGCACGGTGAGGTATGGACACGGTGAGGCATGGACACGGTGAGGCATGGACACGGTGAGGCATGGGCACAGTGAGGCATGGACACAGTGAGGTATGGACACAGTGAGGCATGGACACAGTGAGGTATGGACACAGTGAGGCATGGACACAGTGAGGCATGGACACAGTGAGGTATGGACACAGTGAGGCATGGACACAGTGAGGTATGGGCACAGTGAGGTATGGGCACAGTGAGGTACCCCAGGCTCCTGTCACATGGACATAGACATTCACAAATGCAATTTTTTTATACTTACCTGCTCTGCCCTGTTTTGCACGGAGCATCCCAGATCCTCCTCTTCCCGGGTCCCCTCCGCCGGCACTCCTGGCCTTCCTGTTGCGTGACCCCAGAACAAACAGCTTGCAATGGGGGCACCCAAGCAGGCACACTCACGAGCCACTGCTTTTCATGTTCATTCAGACACCTCTAGATTCCTCTATCTCCTCATTGGGTCACTGGCTATGATTGACAGCAGCGGGAGCCAATGGCTCCCTTCTGCTGTCTCAGCCAATGAGGAGGGAGAGTCTATGGAGATCCAAGACATTCATGCACATTGCTGGATAGCGATGAAGCTCGGGTAAGTATTGGGGGAGGGGTGGCTACTGCACACAGAGGTTTTTTGCCTTCAGAACCACTTTAATGCCCGAATCATGTTCCTTCAGTGATATGCCTGTGGTACTCCTTCAACCCTTGCTTATGTAGCCAGTGATTGGCTAATAACTGAGAGAGAGGGAGAGACTGGCTGCAGCTGCTGCCCTGCAGCGATGAATTTGTTAACAGCTATATCAGCCAGAGGAGGGAGCTGCTGAGCACTGAACTGAGGGACCTGTAGTCCAGAGGAGAGAGACTTCACTGCATTTCCCAGAGACTGAGATTTCCAGGAGGAGAGGAAAAGCTGCATTTCTCAGGACACGGCTTCCTCTTGCCGGGAGGGGGACCAGAGAGTGCACATTGCTGTCATATCACTGCTGCATAACGGCGACCTCAGTGGGATCTGGAGTGCTGAGTGCAGATGTGCCAACAGCCAGAGTCCCCTGGGTGCAGAGCAGAGAGTGGACTAATCGCTGTGTGTGACCGCAGGTGGTGAGCTGTAATATCACCGGGACTGGTGAGCTGCTGCTGTGGATATTTACCATCTGCTTCTAGAGAGACCGAGCCCTTTAGTAAAAAGACCATACAGCTATATCAGCCAGAGGAGGGAGCTGCTGAGCACTGAACTGTGGGAACAGTAGTCCAAAGAAGAGAGACTCTACTGTAAGCAAGAGATTTTCAACTGCATTTCCCAGAGACTGAGATTTCCAGGAGGAGAGGAAAAGCTGCATTTCTCAGGCAGTCCAGGACACGGCTTCCTCTTGCCGCTGCCCTGCAGCGATGAATTTGTTAACAGCTATATCAGCCAGAGGAGGGAGCTGCTGAGCACTTCATTGAGGGAATTGTAGTCCAGAGGAGAGAGACTTTACTGCATTTCCCAGAGACTGAGATTTCCAGGAGAGGAAAAGCTGCATTTCTCAGGCAGTCCAGGACACGGCTTCTTCTTGCCGTGAGGGGGACCAGAGAGATCACATCGCTGTCAGGTGTGTAATATCACCGCTGCAAAACAGCGACCTCCGTGGGAACTGGAGTGCTGAGTGCAGATGTGCCAACAGCCAGAGTCCCCTGGGTGCAGAGCAGAGAGTGGTCCAATCGCTGTGTGTGACCGCGGGTGGTGAGCTGTAATATCGCCGGGACTGGTGAGCTGCTGCTGTGGATATTTACCATCTGCTTCTAGAGAGCCCTTTAGGAACTGAATATATACAGCTATATAGTCGCCCTATTGCTGCCTGCGCTCTCAACTGGGAATATTCTCATGTGCACCAATGGTACAACTGGGCCCCAACAATGGCCGGCTGAAGAGTTTATGCTAAGAGGGACATTGCTCCATGTCATTTTTCTGAACCAACAGAGTCACGTTAACCACGTTGTGCTAATGCTGTCCTGGAAACATCGTAATTGCTCAGTAATAGAATATCAATGTGGTGTTTTTAGGGCCACTGTAATGTAAAATTATCTTTACCTGAAGAAAGAGAGAGAAAAGCAGGTGATTATCCTACGGAAGTGTTGCCATACTCAAGCGTCTCCTTCGGGGGTAGCGCTACACACATCATTGGATGAGTTCTGGAGCTTCGGTGTTAGGTATAGAGCGTACCTGGTAGTAGAGCCTGATTTGCAGGAGGAGACCTCTCTTACAGCCCTGGCTCAGGAGTCACTGGAGTGGGGACAGTGAGCCAGAGAGCGCAGCGAGGTAGGAGTGCCTGGGGTAGTTGTAGTTGCCTGGCACCGTGACAGGATGATGATCCTCCAGGGATGGCTGGAACTTAAGGCAGCAGTAGAGGGGGTTGTAGGTCAGCGACCCAGGAGCTGGCGGGTGCAGGAACAGCAGGAGGCTGGAGCAGGGTGAGACAAGCCGGGTCAGGTGTAACACAGAGCAGCGGACAGTAGCAGGGTCAGACAGGCCGGGTCGGAGAAGGTAATCAGACGGTTAGATACAGGAGCGTGGTCAGAGGTACAGGCAAGGTCTGGCAGCAGGTAGGCAATTAGAAGAGCAGGGTCAGAGCAAGCCAAGGTCGAGATTGGAGATATCGGACGGTCAAGCAGAGCCGGGTCGGTACAGGTAACAGATAAACGGGTATGCAGATTACTGGTACAGAGCTGCAGATCAAACAGCAAAGCATCATTGCAGTTGCTGGCTTTTTAAAGGCATAATGGCGGCAAGTAGCGCTAACGTGCACACGCGCACCCGATGTGCACGCGCATGCGCAATTGGTGCATGCGCGCATTCAACGCGCACCGGCGCACAGGCACAAATGGATTCTGCTGCCTATTCTGCACAGCAGCGTGTGTACGCATGCGCCACGCAAGAGCCTTCTTCCCATACCAGCAGGTCCCTGACATTCTGCTCATGACGAATACAACTTCACGTTGCAAAGTGCGCAGTCTATTTGCCTTTAGTAAAGTGACCTCAATGTCTCCTATTGACAGGGACGTTTATCTGCACCCCTTCTTATAAAAATAATTGCCCGTCCTCCTCCAATAGCAAAGCACCAAATAAAACCGCAAGCCTCCCTCTGAGTATAATTGGCGACATTTCCATCGCGGTTCTCCAGCGAAGGGTTAAGCCGCTGGTATAAGGCGCAATTATGACAACCATAAGGGGCGTGTCACACGACGGGCGCGCTTTCCCCGCACGCCAGTTTACATCACGTCCGTCCCTATAAAGATAACTAAGCAACGGAATACGTAGACGCGCGATTGGGTAGCGCCGACTCCGCTAATATGACGGATTGTGAGGAACGATCGGCGGCGGCGGCACCTCTGGTGTCCCTGATTTCTGGGGGAAATATCCTCATTCATCATCCAATAATGGGAAACAATATCAGTAGAAGAAAAGGATTCCTCTATGCGGAGCGCGCCGGTCACATGTTCTCCACTTAGAAAATCTCATTAAATTTCTCTCATGTACAAAGCTAATTCTCAGCATGCCGGCCAATAAACAGCGAGCCGCACTCCGCACGGGAAATTGGATTTTTTATGCCTGCGTTGGATGGAGGACATCACTTGGAAAATACGAGGAGGGCAATCAGTGAGAGAGCAAATGACATCCATTGTAACGACGCGTTTCATGTAAAAGAATGACGAATGGCGGACGGGAAATAAACTGCGAGGAGGAAGTGCCGCGTGGACAACTCGTTCTGTGATGTGCAATCATACCTAGAGAGTGTCTGTGCATCTACACAGGGAATATGGGGCCCCTTACACAGCTTCAGGCGTGGGCCCCCTGGAGCAGAGAACCGGGGGGGGGGGAGGGGGGGTACCGATCGTCTCCCCTGCAGATCGTTACATAGAAATGAAGGGTCTATAATTCCTCTCTGGGGGAGGTTCCATGTTATAAATGGAGGAAAATAAGTATTTGACCCCCTTAGTAGTTGGGGGGAGGTTCCTTAGTAGTTGGGGGAGGTTCCTTAGTAGTTTGGGGGGAGGTTCCTTAGTAGTTGGGGGAGGTTCCTCAGTAGTTGGGGGAGGTCCCTTAGTAGTTGGGGGAGGTTCCTTAGTAGTTGGGGGAGGTTCCTTGTTCCTTAGTAGTTGGGGGAGGTTCCATGTTATAAATGGAGTAAAATAAGTATTTGACCCCCTTAGTAGTTGGGGGAGGTTCCTTAGTAGTTTGGGGGGAGGTTCCTTAGTAGTTTGGGGGGAGGTTCCTTAGTAGTTGGGGGAGGTTCCTTAGTAGTTGGGGGGAGGTTCCTTAGTAGTTGGGGGAGGTTCCTTAGTAGTTGGGGGGAGGTTCCTTAGTAGTTGGGGGGAGTTTCCTTAGTAGTTGGGGGAGGTTCCTTAGTAGTTGGGGGAGGTTCCTTAGTAGTTGGGGGGAGGTTCCTTAGTAGTTGGGGGGAGTTTCCTTAGTAGTTGGGGGGAGTTTCCTTAGTAGTTGGGGGAGCTTCCTTAGTAGTTGGGGGAGGTTCCTTAGTAGTTGGGGGAGGTTCCTTAGTAGTTGGGGGAGGTTCCTTAGTAGTTGGGGGGAGGTTCCTTAGTAGTTGGGGGGAGTTTCCTTAGTAGTTGGGGGAGGTTCCTTAGTAGTTGGGGGAGGTTCCTTAGTAGTTGGGGGGAGGTTCCTTAGTAGTTGGGGGGAGTTTCCTTAGTAGTTGGGGGGAGGTTCCTTGGTAGTTGGGGGAGGTTCCTTAGTAGTTGGGGGGAGGTTCCTTAGTAGTTGGGGAGGTTCCTTAGTAGTTGGGGGGATGTTCTTTAGTAGTTGGGGGAGGTTCCTTAGTAGTTGGGGGAGGTTCCTTAGTAGTTTGGGGGGAGGTTCCTTAGTAGTTGGGGGAGGTTCCTCAGTAGTTGGGGGAGGTCCCTTAGTAGTTGGGGGAGGTTCCTTAGTAGTTGGGGGAGGTTCCTTGTTCCTTAGTAGTTGGGGGAGGTTCCATGTTATAAATGGAGGAAAATAAGTATTTGACCCCCTTAGTAGTTGGGGGAGGTTCCTTAGTAGTTGGGGGAGGTTCCTTAGTAGTTTGGGGGGAGGTTCCTTAGTAGTTTGGGGGGAGGTTCCTTAGTAGTTGGGGGAGGTTCCTTAGTAGTTGGGGGAGGTCCCTTAGTAGTTGGGGGAGGTTCCTTAGTAGTTGGGGGAGGTTCCTCAGTATCTGGGGGAGGTTTCTTAGTAGTTGGGGGAGGTTCCTTAGTAGTTGGGGGAGGTCCCTTAGTAGTTGGGGGAGGTCCCTTAGTAGTTGGGGGGAGGTTCCTTAGTAGTTGAGGGAGGTTCCTTAGTAGTTTGGGGGGAGGTTCCTTAGTAGTTGGGGGAGGTTCCTCAGTAGTTGGGGGAGGTCCCTTAGTAGTTGGGGGAGGTTCCTCAGTAGCTGGGGGAGGTTCCTTAGTAGTTGGGGGAGGTTCCTTAGTAGTTGGGGGGAGGTTCCTTAGTAGTTGGGGGAGGTCCCTTAGTAGTTGGAGGAGGTTCCTTAGTAGTTGGGGGAGGTTCCTTGTTGGGAAACACAGAGGTCAGACGTTTCTTGTAGTTGGGGGAGGTTCCTTAGTAGTTGGGGGAGGTTCCTTGGTAGTTGGGGGAGGTTCCTTGTTGGGAAGCACAGAGGTCAGACGTTTCTTGTAGTTGGGGGAGGTTCCTTAGTAGTTGGGGGAGGTTTCTTAGTAGTTGGGGGAGGTCCCTTAGTAGTTGGGGGAGGTCCCTTAGTAGTTGGGGGAGGTTCCTTAGTAGTTGGGGGAGGTTCCTTAGTAGTTGGGGGAAGTCCCTTAGTAGTTGGGGGAGGTTCCTTAGTAGTTGGGGGGAGGTTCCTTAGTAGTTGGGGGAGGTTCCTTGGTAGTTGGGGGAGGTTCCTTAGTAGTTGGAGGAGGTTCCTTAGTAGTTGGGGGAGGTCCCTTAGTAGTTGGGGGAGGTTCCTTAGTAGTTGGGGGAGGTCCCTTAGTAGTTGCGGGAGGTTCCTTAGTAGTTGGGGGAGGTTGCTTAGTAGTTGTGGGAGGTTCCTTAGTAGTTGTGGGAGGTTCCTTAGTAGTTGGGGGAGGTTCCTTAGTAGTTGGAGGAGGTTCCTTAGTAGTTGGGGGGAGGTTCCTTAGTAGTTGGGGGAGGTCCCTTAGTAGTTGCGGGAGGTTCCTTAGTAGTTGGGGGAGGTTGCTTAGTAGTTGGGGGAGGTTCCTTAGTAGTTGTGGGAGGTTCCTTAGTAGTTGGAGGAGGTTCCTTAGTAGTTGGGGGGAGGTTCCTTGTTGGGAAGCACAGAGTTCAGACGTTTCTTGTAGTTGGGGGAGGTTCCTTAGTAGTTGGGGGAGGTTCCTTAGTAGTTTGGGGGAGGTTCCTTAGTAGTTGGGGGAGGTTCCTTAGTAGTTGGGGGAGGTTCCTTAGTAGTTGGGGGAGATTCCTTGTTGGGAAGCACAGAGGTCAGACGTTTCTTGTAGTAGGGGGAGGTTCCTTAGTAGTTGGGGGAGGTTCCTTAGTAGTCGGGGGCGGTTCCTTAGTAGTTGGGGGAGGTTCCTCAGTAGTCGGGGTTCCTTGTTGGGAAGCACAGAGGTCAGACGTTTCTTGTAGTTGGTGATCAGGTCTCCACACATCTCAGGAGGGATTTTCTCTTCTTTACAGATCTTCTCTAAATCCTCGAAGTCTCAGCTCCTCCTCCATACATTTTCTGTAGGATTAAGGTCTGAAGACCGGCTAGGCCACTACATCACCTTCATGTGCTTCTTTTTGAGCCCCTCCCTTGTTGCCTTGGCGATATGTTTTGGGTCATTGTCATGCTGGAAGACCCGTCCATGACCCATCTTCAGTGTTCTGTCTGAGGGAAGGAGGTTCTCCTCCGAGAACTTACAATACGCGGCCCCGCCCATTGGCCCCTCAATGCGGGAAAGTCGGCCTGGACCTTTATCAGAGGAACCCCCCAAATCCTCATGTCTCCCCCTCCCTCGTGTGACTGTAGGGATGCTCTTAGGGTCATAGTCACCATTTTTCAAGACTCTGTGCAGGCCAGCCAAGTTCCTCCACTCCAAACTCGCCCATCCATTTCTTTATGGACCTTGCTTTGTGCTTCTGGAAGAACGGTCAAACATTCCTATAGACACACCCCTAAACCTTGTGGACCGCCTTCCCATAGACACACCCCTAAACCTTGTGGACCGCCTTCCCATAGACACACCCCTAAACCTTGTGGACCGCCTTCCCATAGACACACCCCTAAACCTTGTGGACCGCCTTCCCATAGACACACCCCTAAACCTTGTGGGCGGCCTTCCCATAGACACACCCCTAAACCTTGTGGACCGCCTTCTTATAGACACACCCCTAAACCTTGTGGACCGCCTTCCCATAGACACACCCCTAAACCTTGTGGACAGCCTTCCCATAGACACACCCCTAAACCTTGTGGACCGCCTTCTTATAGACACACCCCTAAACCTTGTGGACCGCCTTCCCATAGACACACCCCTAAACCTTGTGGACAGCCTTCCCATAGACACACCCCTAAACCTTGTGGACCGCCTTCCCATAGACACACCCCTAAACCTTGTGGACCGCCTTCCCATAGACACACCCCTAAACCTTGTGGACAGCCTTCCCATAGACACACCCCTAAACCTTGTGGACCGCCTTCCCATAGACACACCCCTAAACCTTGTGGACCGCCTTCCCATAGACACACCCCTAAACCTTGTGGGCGGCCTTCCCATAGACACACCCCTAAACCTTGTGGACCGCCTTCCCATAGACACACCCCTAAACCTTGTGGACCGCCTTCTTATAGACACACCCCTAAACCTTGTGGACCGCCTTCCCATAGACACACCCCTAAACCTTGTGGACAGCCTTCCCATAGACACACCCCTAAACCTTGTGGATGGCCTTCCCATAGACACACCCCTAAACCTTGTGGACAGATCTTCCCATAGACACACCCCTAAACCTTGTGGACGGCCTTCCCAGAAGAGGTGAAGGTGTTATAGCTGCGAAGCCAACTCAATATTGAACCCTCCGGACTAAGACTGGGGGGTCACTAAAGGTCATGTGTGTGTAAAGGCCGGCGTCCCAATACTTTTGGTAATATGGTGTATGTTAAAAACATTAAAACATTTTTACTTTAGAACATTTCTTTATACCTGCCTAAAACTTTTGCACAATGCTGCACATATATATATATACCCTGCGGTACGTCTGGAATAAAGTTCCGCTGACCTCGGGAGAGGTTCGGATTTCTTTGGAATTCACGGAGAACTTTTCTCAGCAGGTTGTGATGTGAATGGCGCACTCTGTGTAGGCGGACCAATCGCAATACAATAGATATGTTATTATTGTTATTGGGTATCCCTGACAACCACACGTCCGGACCTACGGGAAGCAGAGCTCCAATCAGGAGGCAGTTCCTGGAAGCGCACACACCTGGCTCAGGTTTAGGTGACAACAGGAAGGAGGGCGGAAAAAAAGAGGTACGAGGAATAAACGAGGGAGAAATGATTGCAGGAGGGGGGGGGGGTATGAGAGTTGTGGGGGGGTATGAGAGTTGTGGAGGGGGGGGGGGGACGAAAGTTGGGAACTTTATAATTTCAAAGTTATAATCGGAAAAAAAAAGAAACGTGATTTTATTTGTGAAAATATTGAGGCGTTGGGGGAGATCTACTAAAGGCAAATGTTCCCTTTCTATGGGGATTTTCCCCGGGGGTCAGTGAAGGTGATGAAATTTCACTTTTGCAAAAAAAATAAAAATAATAACCAATCACATGCCAGGAAAACAAAATAATAAAAAAAAAAAACAAAGGCCCGGATTCACAAAGCACTTACGCCGACGTATCTCGTGTAAATATGCGCCGTCGTATCTATGCGCCGTGCCCACAAGCTGAGATACGCCTAAAAATAGGCTCCATCCAACCGACATAACGTTCCTACGCCGGCGTATCTTGGGCGCATATTTACGCTGGACGCATTTGCCGCCCCCATAGATTTTCTATGCACATATGCAAATGAGGGAGATACGCCGATTCACGAACGTACTTGCGCCCGGCGCATAATATACGCGGTTTGCGTAAGTCGTACGTTCCTGGCGTAAAGTTATTCCCCATATAGGAGGCGCAACACATACAAAGGGCTGCACCAGGGAACATAATCCGTCGTATTTTACATCGTTTACGTTAGACGTGAATAGAGCTGGTCGTAGGTTACGTTCACGTCGTAGGCAGTGATCCGTCGTACCTTAGGGAGTAGTTCCGACGTGATTCTGAGCATTCGCAATGGGATGCGTCCACGGGACGGCGCATGCACCGTTCGTTATTCGTATCTATCTGGCGCTCGGCCCATCATTTGCATGGGGTCACTCCTCATTAGCATGGCTCACGCCCACTTCCACTTACGACGACTTACGCCTAAGGCCTCGTACACACGGACAGACTGTCCGATGAAAACGTGTCCGCTGCCGGTGCTCTATAAATCCTGTATAATAATAATGTATGGGGTCCTCTATTTCTGTGCTCATGACTGCAAATAGCACCCCACACTCTGACACACCTGGCTGGGGGGGGGGTATTTATTGCTGATATATACCCCGGTAGCAGAAGAGATATGAAACAACAGCAATGATACAACAAACAGCTAAACTACATCAAGAAATATACTGCAAATTGGTGACCAGTAGAGAAAAATATACTGAAGACATGGGTGCAGAGTAACTCCTCCTAAACCCCATACTGGGGCAATGCTACCTAAGAAGCTAAGAAGAAGCTAACTAACTGTTCGGCAGTCTGAAATACATTCTCTTTCTCTCTTCTGCTGGCCAGCTCGTTGGGGACCAACTCTTATGTCTGAGTGCTCAGGATCATGTCACTGTTTATGGCACTGACTCTGTGATACCTGCTGGCAACACTGTTCCTCTCTTGTAAAAGTGTAGTGGGGTCTGGCCAGCAGCCTCTCACCAACTCCTGTGTTAGCAGGTGATCCCCCTCTGTTTACCGCCGGTCAGTGTCTGTAACATGCTTCCTCTTTCTCAGACAGTAGGCTTCCTCAGCCTCCATGGTGCTCTCCATCTCAGGCACAGTGGTGAGCAGTCTGCTGGCAGCTTAAAGCACACACAGTCCCTCCACTTCTTTTCCTCAGCCCAGGAAAACCTCTCCTCTACTGAGCCTCACTGCCTTATGGGATCTGCAGTTTTCTCCTTCCAGGTCACTAAGCCATCTCAGACTAGCAGTAGAGGGTTAAAGGATGGTGCACATGGAGAGGGAGCAGTTTTATTGGAGGGGGGGCTGATTTCCTGTTTGTCTTTCTCTGCAGCAGCTGAAAGCCGGCGAGAGGGAGAGGCGGAGAAACCTGCTTTCAGCTTCTGCGAGGAGGGGCACGCAGGGGATTGGTTCCTGTATTTGCCCTCCACCTGCACTGATCACCTCCTCTCCTGCCCACACCTGATTCCTCTGCTGTCCCGAGCCCAGTAGAGAAGGATTGGCGCTACCCCTTTATCAGCAGCCTTGTCAGAATCCCCAGCAAGTGGTCGGGGGTTGGGATTTTACTGTCACCCCTTTCCTGGTGCCCTAAGCTGGCTGCCTAAGTAGCCTTATGCTGGTGCCGGCCCACAGAGTTTATGTTGAGGACTTATTGCAGTAGCAAACAAGATGGCATCACACCTCAAATTGTCACATGACTGTTGGGGCCACAGCCTTGAGCAACGGGAGTTCTTCAGATTCTGTCAATCCCAGTGGCGTCACTAGGGTTGGTGTCACCCGGTGTGGTAATACATGGCGTCACCCCCCCTCTGTCTAGGCTGCCCAGCACCAAGCAGGCAGCGCACGGGCACGGGGCGCACCCCAAACCAGCCCCTGTAAATTATAGTATAGGGCTGTATAGTGGCAGGTTAGGGTAGTATATAGTGGTATAGTGGCAGGTTGGTGTAGTGGGGTGGTATAGGACAGGTTAAGGTGGTATAGGGCATGTTGGGGTGATATAGGGTAGTTTGGGGTGGTATAGGGCAAGTTAGGGTTGCATAGGGCAGGTTGGGGTGGTACAGGGCAGGTTGGGGTGGTACAGGGCAGGTTGAGATGGCATGGGAAAGGTTGGGGTGGTACAGGGCAAGTTATGGTGGCATTGGGCAGGTTGGGGTGGTATAGGGCAAGTTATGGTGGCATAGGGCAGATTGGGGTGGTACAGGGCAAGTTAGGGTGGCACAGGGCAAGTTGGGATGGCATGGGAAAGGTTGGGGTGGTACAGGGCAAGTTATGGTGGCATTGGGCAGGTTGGGGTGGTATAGGGCAAGTTATGGTGGCATAGGGCAGATTGGGGTGGTACAGTGCAAGTTAGGGTGGCATTGGGCAAGTTGGGATGGCATGGGAAAGGTTGGGGTGGTACAGGGCAAGTTATGGTGGCATTGGGCAGGTTGGGGTGGTATAGGGCAAGTTATGGTGGCATAGGGCAGATTGGGGTGGTACAGGGCAAGTTAGGGTGGCACAGGGCAAGTTGGGGTGGCATGGGAAAGTTTCGGGTGGTACAGGGCAGGCTGGGGTGGTACAGGGCAGGCTGTGGTGGTACAGGGCAGGCTGTGGTGGCACAGGGCAGGCTGGGTGGTACAGGGCAGGCTGGGGTGGTACAGGGCTGTTTGGGGGGGGGGGTACAGGGCAGGCAGGGGTGGTATAGTGCTGTTTGGGGTGGTACAGGGCTGTTTGGGGGGGTACAGGGCAGGCAGGGGTGGTATAGTGCTGTTTGGGGTGGTACAGGGCTGTTTGGGGTGGTACAGGGCAGGCTGGGGTGATACAGGGCAGGCTGGGGTGGCACAGAGCAGGCTGGGTGATACAGGGCAGGCTGGGGTGGTACAGGGCAGGCTGGGGTGGTACAGGGCAGGCTGGGGTGGCACAGAGCAGGCAGGGGTGGTACAGGGCAGGCTGGGGTGTAACAGAGCAGGATGGGGTGGTACAGGGCAGGCTGGGGTGTCACAGAGCAGGCTGGGGTGGTACAGGGCAGGCTGGGGTGTCACAGAGCAGGCTGGGGTGGCACAGAGCAGGCTGGGGTGGTACAGGGCAGGCTGGGGTGTCACAGAGCAGGCTGGGGTGGCACAGAGCAGGCTGAGGTGGTACAGGGCAGGCTGGGCATGTCAGCTAAAAAAAAAATGTACCATCACACATGGAAGTCCTTATGTAGCGCCTGGTTACTTCAAAGTACCGGTGCTATTTACATTTAGAGGGGGATGGGAGTGTTAGTTAAACTCTGGTTGATATGTTGAAATTGGGTCTCTGTCTCGGATTGGCTGTGTTGGGGGCTCATTCTGTTGTGCTGGGGGCTCAGTCTGTTGTGCTGGGGGCTCAGTCTGTTGTGCTGGGGTGTTCTTCCCACCACAAGTACATCTCCCCGGAGTTCTGCTTTAAGTGTTCTCCTCCCTCTGTGCGTTTCGTCTCCTTTTCTTGCACTTCATTTCTTTTAACTCCCTGAAAACTTTCTGAACTTTGTTTATTTCTCGTCTCCCGGATGGGGGTGTGCCCCCCTCACCCGCGGGCCGGATCACCGCTCCTCTACATCCTTTCTAAGACTTTCACACAGACGTTCAAAGTGAAGAAGCATTTATGGAAATGGAGATGCGTGGAGTAATCCTGAACTGGCTGTGACCCCGCAGGAGAGGCGAGGAGCGGAGATTTCCCCATCACTACAATCCAGGAGGGACCCCTCACCGCCCCCCCCACGCATCTCCTCATTACATCCTGAAGACGATCGGCACAACGATCCTTGTGTGTTCTTCTATATCCGTGTAACTCTATATTCTGATCATTCCCATAATGCACTGCACATCTAGGAAGAATCATGGAGTTCAGAAAATACATGAAATTGATTTATTGAAGGAGAATAATAGCTGATTAATGCCGGGGGGGGGGGGGGCGGAGTGCTCATTAGAGACCCTCAGTATAAACGGGGTAATAAGATGAAATCCACTCGGGCTCCTTCCTTGCCCTTATAGTTGAAGGAAAACCTTCCCAGATTACAGTGGCGGCACTCAACATTTTTTTTGGGGGGCGCAAACAAACAGCCACTGTGCCCATCAAAGGCAGCCACTGTGCCATCAAATGCAGCCACCGTGCCCATCAAATGTAGCCACTGTGCCGATTAGATGCAGCCACTGTGCCCATCAAATACAGCCACTGTGTCATCAAATGTAGCCACTGTGCCCATCAGATGCAGCCACTGTGCCCATCAAACACAGCCACTGTCCCCATTAAACTCAGCCACTGTGCCCATCAGATGCAGCCACTGTGCCATCAAACACAGCCACTGTGCCCATCAAATGCAGCCACTGTGTCCATCAAACACAGCCACTGTGCCCATCAAATGCAGCCACTGTGCCCATCAAATACAGCCACTGTGCCCATCAAACGCAGCTACTATGCCCATCAAAGCCAGTCATTGTGCCCATCAATCGCAGCCACTGTGCGGGTGTGTTCTCCTCCATGGTGGGACATTATACGGCGCCTTTCTTCGGATACTTTGGCCAATTGTACAATTTCCACAAAAGTCAGAAAAGTCCCAATTCCCTTTATAAGAAGGAAAATCTTCGGACAGGAGGGGGAGGGGAATTCCTTTCAGCCGCATGAAAGTCAAAATGTTCCACAACTCAATAAAGATTCTTAATGATGTTTTAAATATTAATGTGAGAAGAATGAGACGGAAATGTGAGAGCCGCCGACTAATTAGAGGACAGGTTTGATTAAAGCCGATCGTTTCCTGCAGAATGGAGAGGAATGTGCGGAATCCTGGCCGCCGATCGTCACTAAAGGAGGGAAATGGAAGGGACTGGAAGTGACTGGTGGGGATTGGTGGGGACTGGTGGGGACTGGTGGGGAGTGGTGGGGACTGGAAGTGACTGGTGGGGAGTGGTGGGGACTGGAAGTGACTGGTGGGGAGTGGTGGGGACTGGTGGGGACTGGGATAGACTGGTGGGGAGTGGTGGGGACTGGTAGGGACTGGTAGGGACTGGGATAGACTGGAAGGGACTGGTGGGGACTGGAAGTGACTGGTGGGGAGTGGTGGGGACTGGAAGGGACTGGAAGTGACTGGTGGGGACTGGAAGTGACTGGTGGGGACTGGAAGTGACTGGTGGGGAGTGGTGGGGAGTGGTGGGGACTGGAAGGGACTGGTGGGGACTGGAAGGGACTGGTGGGGACTGGGATAGACTGGTGGGGGCTGGAAGGCACTGGTGCGGACAGGTTTGATTAAAGCCGATCGTTTCCTGCAGAATGAAGAGGAATGTGCGGAATCCTGGCCGCCGATCGTCACTAATGGAGGGAAATGGAAGGGACTGGTGGGTACTGGTGGGGACTGGTAGGGACTGGAAGGGACTGGTGGAGACTGGAAGGGACTGGTGGGGACTGGAAGGGACAGGTGGGGACTGGTGGGGACTGGAAGGGACTGGAAGGGACTGGTGGGGTTGGAATTTGTTACATTCAATTAATTATCACTTCACGGCTTTTATTTGAAGTTACAACTTAATTTTGGGTCAATCTGGGCGTTTTTGTTTACATTGAGACCCCTTTCACACTGAAGCGTTGTTACAGAGTTTTAGTGTTAAAAATAGCGCTATTAAAACGCTCATAAACGCTCTCCATGCATCTCAATAGACCCTTTCACACGGAGTCCTGCAAACAGCATCTTTGAAGCAGCTTTTGGGCGCTGAAAAAAAAACGCCCCTCTCCATTGAAATGAATTGAAAGCGCTGTAAAAACGCCTTACCCTTTCACACTGAGGTGCTGCAAAAACGCCCCAAAACGAGCGGTGCTTTACCAACACATTGGGATTGCAGATGAGGCTTCGCTCGAATAACGATCGAAAAACACTTGATAAACGCTTGATAAACGCTCGAAAAACACTTGAAAAACGCTTGAAAAACGCTCGAATAACGTTTGAATAACACTTGAATAACGCTCGAAAAACGCTTGAAAAACACTTGAATAAAACGCTTGAAAAACACTTGAATAACGCTCGAAAAACGCTCGAAAAACACTCTGGAAAAAAACTCGAAAAACACTCGAAAAAATTTCGAATAACGTTTGAATAACGCTCGAATAACGCTCGAAAAACACAAAAAAAATGCTCGAATAACGCTTGAATAACGTTTGAATAACACTCGAAAAACGCTCAAATAACGCCCCAGTGTGAAAGGGGCCTAAAAGCATTCCGGGAATTAAAATTCTCTGCGTTTATTTTTGGAATTGTGTATTTCACGCCAATTATTGTCCCGCGGCCCTTCCCCCGACTCTCGGAACGATCTCCGGCTGCTGGGGATAGAAGTCCCGGTAATCAGTCCTTACAGAAGTTGTGACCACCCAATGTTATGGACGCGTTATAATCCGGGTACAACTCTGCCGGTGTCCTGGCGAGAAACGCCCCCTATCGAAGAATAATTCCCACCTGGTACTGCGCATGCGCAGTAGGGAGCCGCCGAAAGCCTCCGAACATCGGAAATAACAATCAGCTGTAAACAGCGCCTGCGCACAAAAGCCGACATTGTTCCGCACGCTCCCGCTGTTCGTATAAGTCTGCAAGGGGCGGATTTCTTCATGATGGGTGCTAGACATGCGCACTGCCGAAAAAAAAAACGTTTTTTCCGTTTTCGTTTCATTCGTTTTTTTGCTTTTTTGGGGGAAATTCAGGAAATTCGAAAAATTCTTTTTTTTTTTTCTTATCATTAGTTTTTTTGCGGAAATTCAGGAAATTCGAAAAATTTGTTTTATACATTTTTTTTTCTTCTTTCGGAAATTTTAGAATTTTAGATTTTCGAATTTTGCAATTTCTAATTTTTGAATTTTGAAAATTTGAAAGTTCGAAAATTTGAAGATTTGAAATTGCAAAATTCCCCAAAAATCTGAAATTCAAAAATTTCCGAATTTTCAAATTTCCCAAAAAAACAAAAAAAACATTAATAAAAAAACTAATATTTCGAATTTCCCGAATTTCATAAAAAAAAGCAAAAATTTCATTCGTTTTTTTTGCTTTTTTTCGGAAATTCAGGAAATTCAAAAAATTTGTTTTATTCATTTTTTTTCTTTCGGAAATTCAGGAAATTCAAAAATTTTTGAATTTTAGATTTTCGAATTTTGCCATTTCTAATTTTCAACATTTCTAATTTTTGAATTTTGAAAATTCTGAATTTCGAAAATTTGAAGATTTGAAATTGCAAAATTCCCCAAAAATCTAAAATTCAAAAATTTCCGAATTTTCAAATTTCCCAAAAAAAGAAAAAAAACAAAAAAAAATGTTTTTCTAATTTCCCGAATTTCCGAAAAAAGCAAAAAACGAATGAAATGAAAACGAAAAAAAACGTTTTTTTTTGGCAGTGCAATCATCGTGAAGAAATCCGCGAGCAGCGGGAGCGTGTGGCACAATGTCGGCTTTTGTCCGATGTTTGGAGGCTTTCGGCGGCTCCCTACTGTGCAAACGCTGCGCATGCGCAGTACAGGGCGGGCATTTCTTGTCAGGACACCGGCAAAAATTAAAAAATTCGGAAATCCGAAAATATGAGAATTCAGAATTAACAAATTTCTCAAAATTCGTTAAAAAACAAATTAGAAACGAATTGCACGTCTAATGGGAGCGTGTGAGGGGCGGATGCCTACAGAAGGGGGCGTATTTTGTAATGATGGGTTAAGATGGGGGCGGAATTTTTGAAAAAATATATCTCTGCGGGGCGTGTTTAGCCAACTGATAGGCGGGATTTTCAATGTTGATGGGCGGGTTTTTCAATGTTGATGGGCGGGATTTTCAATGTTGATGGGCGGGATTTTCAATGTTGATGGGCGGGATTTTCAATGTTGATGGGCGGGTTTTTCAATGTTGATGGGCGGGATTTTCAATGTTGATGGGCGGGTTTTTCAATGTTGATGGGCGGGTTTTTCAATGTTGATGGGCGGGATTTTCAATGTTGATGGGCGGGGTTTTCAATGTTGATGGGCGGGATTTTCAATGTTGATGGGCGGGTTTTTCAATGTTGATGGGCGGGATTTTCAATGTTGAAGGGCGGGGTTTGCAGGGCCTATTTAGCGAGCTAACACAAGCAATAGCACTGCCCATCATTAAAAAACACGCCCCCTTCTGTAGGCACCCGCCCCTCACACGCGACCATCATGAAGAAATCCGCCTCTTGCGTGTTGCACAATGTCGGCTTTTTGTGCGCAGGCGCCGTCTACAGCTGATCATTAATTCCGATGTTCGTGGCTTTTGGCGGCTCCGTACTGCGCATGCGCAGTACAGGGTGGGCATTATTTGACAGAACACCGGCACCATGAGGGCTTTTGCTGAGTTTCAGAAATGATCTTTTTTTATGTCATGTGACCGCGCGCCTCGTCTTCTTCCTCCATTTATTTTCTGCTCCTCTCAGGAGATCCATCCCAGGATTCTTCAGGAGGGGAGGAGGGGCTTTCTCAGCTAAGAACACCCTCCTGCCTGCATGCCTGAGCTAAGGGCAGAGAGATTCCAGGAAGTAAATGCTGCCCTTACTCAAGATTAAGGAGGAGCTCCGGCGTGTTCGCAGAGCCCGCCAGGAAGTCGGCACGGCGCTGCGCTAATCACAGGCAGTGAGACATTTCCCGATCTCTGCAGCCGCACATGCCCCCCCTCCCCCCCTCCCGGCTCCAATCCGAGGCTTTACTATGACGTCATCGCGGCCGCCCTCCATAAAGCCCTCAGACAATTCAAAATACAAATCATCTCATGACACAAATGGTCTAATGAGCACATTAACCACTTAAGGACCGCCTCCTGCACATATACGTCGGCAGAATGGCACGGCTGGGCACATCCACGTACAGGTACGTCCTCTTTAAGTGACCAGCCGTGGGTCGCGGGCGCGCGCCCGCGACCCGGTCCAAAGCTCCGTGGCCGCGGGACCCGCGGACCCAATCGCCGCTGGAGTCCCGCGATCGGTCCCCGGAGCTGAAGAACGAGGAGAGCCGTGTGTAAACACAACTTCCCCGTTCTTCACTGTGGCGCCGTCATCGATCGTGTGATCCCTTTTATAGGGAAACACAATCAATGACGTCACACCTACAGCCACACCCCCCTACAGTTAGAAACACAGATGAGGTCACACTTAACCCCTACAGCGCCCCCTGTGGGTAACTCCCAAACTGCAATTGTCATTTTCACAGTAATCCGTGCATTTTTATAGCATTTTTTGCTGTGAAAATGACAATGGTCCCAAAAATGTGTCAAAATTGTCCGAAGTGTCCGCCATAATGTCGCAGTCACAAAAAAAATCGCTGATCGCCGCCATTAGTAGTAAAAAAAAAAAAATTTATAAAAATGCCATAAAACTATCCCCTATTTTGTAAACGCTATACATTTTGCGCAAACCAACCGATAAACGCTTATTGCGATTTTTTTTTAACCAAAAATAGGTAGAAGAATACGTATCGGCCTAAACTGAGGGGAAAAAAATATATATTTTTTGGGGGATATTTATTATGGCAAAAAGTAAAAAATATTGCTTTTTTTTTAAATTGTCGCTCTATTTTTGTTTATAGCGCAAAAAATAAAAACCGCAGAGGTGATCAAATACCACCAAAAGAAATCTCTATTTGTGGGGAAAAAAGGACGCCAATTTTGTTTGGGAGCCACGCCGCACGACCGCGCAATTGTCTGTTAAAGCGACGCAGTACTGAATCGCAAAAACAAATGGCCCGGGTCCTTTACCTGTCTAAAGGTCCCGGGTCTTAAGTGGTTAATAAGTAAGATTTTATAAAAATGTAATAATAATAAGCCTAGAAGAGGGGACACCCCTCCCCCCTTTTCTTTTTCCTCCCAGACCGCAACATCACACTTCTTTATATCGCCTTTCAGTTAGAAAATAAGTGATACATAGTCAATGGGGTGGATTCAAGAAGCAATTGCGCCTGTGTAACCATAGTTACGCAGCGCAATTGCTTACTTGCGCCGGCGTATCGAATGCTCCTGATTCAGGAACGTTACGCCGACTGCAGCCTAAGATCTGCGCGGCATAAGGCTCTTATGCCCGCATATCTTAGGCTGCATTCTTGCGATGGCCGCTAGGTGGCGTTCCCGTTGTGCTCAGCGTATAGTATGCAAATTGCATACTAACGCCGATTCACAACGTTACGTGAGCCCTGCGTACGCAATTTACGTCGTTTCCGTACGGCGGTTTTTGCGTCGGCCAATGTTACGTATACCTGTCGTTCCCGCGTCGCGAAATTTGAATTTTACGTAGTTTGCGTAAGTGATTCGTGAATGGCGCTGGACGCCATTCACGTTCACTTTGAAGCAAATGACGCCCTTGCGACGTCATTTGCCGGAATGCACGTCGGGAAAGTTTCCCGACGGAGCATGCGCTCTACGATCGGCGCGGGAACGCGCCTAATTTAAATGATTCCCGCTCCCTACGGGATCATTTAAATTGCGCGCGCTTGTGCCGGGCATTTTGCCGGCGCGCCCGCGCAATTTACGGAGCTTCTGCTCCGTGAATCGAGGGCAGCGCAAAAAAATTGCGGGGGCGCAGGGCAAAATCGCTGCCCTGCGCCTCCGTAATAAATGCGCAAATCTACTTGAATCCGGCCCATTGTTTCCTCCGTCCCGAGCCCTATGGATAGTTTCCAATGTTTCAATCCTTTGATTCCTTCCAATGTAACAATATAACAATAAAACAATATAACAATGTAATGTAACAATATAACAATAAAACAATATAACAATGTAACAAGCTGTATAGTGATTAGGAATTGTCGTGACTTTGTTGATTTTCCTCCCTCTTGTATCTCTCCATTGATTGGTCGTTCCTTTCACGTTTGAAGGTGACTCTGGTAACGCAGCAATAAGAACATACTGAGCGTAGAAATTGACGCGCGGCGAAGTACATACCGCAGGCTGCGCCGCCTCCGTGACTTGACCCCGTGACCCCATTCAATGAAACCATCGAAGGAATGACGTCCAATCAGAAGACGCTCGCTACGTCGTGACTTTTCCGAAAGCGAGTTCTGATTGCGCTCTTTGATCTTCTCACCGCTCATTGATAAAGCGCTCTGATCGTATTTATTATTAACCGCCTGCCGACCGCCGTCTGTACTTATACGTCGGCAGAACCTACCTGCACATTGCTTGGAAATTGCCGCCGTGCGGGCGGCGCGTGATCGTGTCACACAGCAGCAGAACGGGGAGATGCCTGTGTAAACAAGGCATCTCCCTGTTCTGCCTAGTAACAGGACACTGATCGTCTGTTCCCTGTGATCGGGAGCAGCAATCAGTGTCGTGTCACTTGTCGCCACGCCCCCTCACAGTTAGAATCACTCCCTAGGACACACCTAACCCCTTCCTCGCCGTCTAGTGGTTAACCCCTTCCCTGCCAGTGTCATTTTCACAGTAATCAGCGCATTTTTATAGCACTGGTCGCTGTAAAAATGACAATGGTCCCAAAATCGCATCAAAAGTGTCCGAATGTCGCCGTAATGTCGCAGTCCGGAAAAAAAAATACGCTGATCGCCGCCATTACTAATTAAAAAAAATATATTAATAAAAATGCCATAAATCTATCCCCTATTTTGTAGACGCTGGCCCGGATTCAAAGAGCAATTGCGCCTGCGTAACCATAGTTACACAGCGCAATTGCTTACTTGCCCCGGCGTTACGAATGCTCCTGATTCAGGAACATCGTAACGCCGACTGCAGCCTAAGATATGCGCGGCATAAGGCTCTTATGCCCGCATATCTTAGGCTGCATTCTTGCGATGGCCGCTAGGGGGCGCTCCCATTGTGCTCAGTGTATAGTATGCAAATTGCATACTAACGCCAATTCACAATGTTGCGCGAGCCCTGCGTACGCAATTTACGTCGTTTGCGTACGGCGTGTTTAGCGTAAGGCTGCCCCTTCTAATAGTAGGGGCAGCCAATGCTAAAGAATAACCGTCATTCCCGCGTTGCCAAATTTGAATGTTACGTCGTTTGCGTAAGTGATTCGTGAATGGCGCTGGACGCCATTCACGTTCACTTTGAAGCAAATGACGTCCTGGCGACGTCATGTCCCGTAATGCACGTCGGGAAAGTTTCCCGACGGAGCATGCGCTCTACGCTCGGCGCGGGAGCGCTCCTAATTTAAATGATTCCCGCCCCCTACGGGATCATATACTTTAGGCGCCCTTACGCAGGGCAAGTTTACACAGCGCACACGCAATTTACGGAGCTACTGCTCCGTGAATCACGGGTAGCGCAGTAAATTTGCGGGGGCGCAGGGCAAAAACGCTGCCCTGCGCCTCCGCAAATAAGGGGCAAATCTCTTTGAATCCGGGCCGCTATATATAACTTTTGCGCAAACCAATCGATAAACGCTTATTGATATTTTTTAACAAAAATAGGTAGAAGAATACGTATCGGCCTAAACTGATGAAAAAACTGTATTTTTTTTATATGTTTTTGGGGGATATTTATTACAGCAAAAAGTAAAAAATATTGATTTTTTTTCAAAATTGGCGCTCTATTTTTGTTTATAGCGCAAAAAATAAAAACCGCAGAGGTGATCAAATACCACCAAAAGAAAGCTCTATTTGTGGGGAAAAAAGGACGCCAATTTTGTTTGGGAGCCACGTCGCACGACCGCGCAATTGTCTGTTAAAGCGACGCAGTGCCGAATCGCAAAAAAAAAGTGTCCCGATCATTGGACAGCCAAATCCTCCGGGGGCTGAAGGGGTTAATCCGCCGTGTTTCGTCAGTAGTAGAGAGCGCTGCAAAGTGCGGAAAGTCGCAGAGATCGATTCCCGATCACGTTTATACATTTACAGTTATCGGAGGATTATTGATCGGCGATTGCTGATTGGTCCCCACCGCTCCTCCTCTATTTCCTATAATAAAGCAGAAGATGATAAAGAAGCGCCTCATCCAGTCACATTTTCACTTGCTGTCGGGTCTGTCAGGGAAGTGTAATGGGAATAAATCTGAAGAGAATTTACAGATAATGGAGAGGAGGGGGGGAGGTGCGAGGAACGGAGCGAAGCGCGCCGACAATTCATCACCCTGCCTCACATGGCGATTTATGTCGGAACTACTCGCCCCGCGCAATACATCACCGCACCCCCCTGAAAATATCAATTCAAAAAACGTACCTCCCCTCCCCCCTCTCCGGCCTCTACAGACTGTGAGATATTCTGACCCGGCGGCGTCCCATTTAAAGACGAAGATCTCCAAAACCGACCCCCGTCCTTCTACATCTCCCGAATACCCAACAAAGACCGCGCGCTCTCAGCAGAAAGAATATCAACTCCTTTAGTGCCGATGGATCTCCGCAGGATCCAAGTTGTGGAATCCTCCAGCCTGGTGACTGCCGAACGCAGTGGCGGTGCGTCCGTGAAGGGCGCCGCCCCCTCTCTCTCATGCCACCCCTCTATCACCATAGATACAGTCATGCATTGCATGACTCTATCCATGGTCGCCGCCCCCTATTCAGGTGTCCGGCCCCTTGTCGGGCACCTGAATTACAGCGGCGGGTATTTTTTGGAAGCGCCGTCGGCTCTAATAGGCGTCCAAAAAGGTGAACAGCGGGCGCCATGCTGGGCACTCTCTGTTCACTCAGCGTTGTGTTTATTTAAGCGAAGGAATTTGCTTTGCTAACACTGAAGCGCCTCTCAGCCAATCGGGTACTTGGGTCTGTTACCTGTCACCTGATTGGCTGAAACGTCAGGCGCTGTGATTGGACGCCTGATAGAGAGGACGGAAGAAGACATCGAGGACGTGCAGGAGACCGCCACTGACCCGCTGCGAAACGTGTAAGTGCCCGGCGATGCACTGTGCACTTGATGGGCACAGAGGCTGTGTTTGATGACACACAAGGCTGACATGGCACAGTGGCTGCATTTGATGGGCACAGTGGCTGCACTTGGGCACAGAGGCTGTGTTTGATGGACACAGTGGCTGTGTTTGATGGGCACACTGGCTGCACTTGATGGGCACAGTGGCTGCACTTGGGCACAATGGCTGTGTTTGATGGGCACAGTGGCTGTTTGATGGGCACAGTGGCTGTGTTTGATGGGCACAGTGGCTGCATTTGATGGGCACAGAGGCTGCACTTGGGCACGGTGGCTGCGTTTGATGGGCACAGTGGCTGCATTTGATGGGCACAGTGGCTGCATTTGATGACACACAAGGCTGACATGGCACAGTGGCTGCATTTGATGGGCACAGAGGCTGCACTTGGGCACGGTGGCTGCGTTTGATGGGCACGGTGGCTGCATTTGATGGGCACAGTGGCTGCATTTGATGGGCACAGTGGCTGCATTTGATGGGCACAGTGGCTGCGTTTGATGACACACAAGGCTGACATGGCACATGTGAGCGCTCATCAATGCCTGGAACCAGGTGGGGGAGGGGGGGCCGCGGTCATGTGAACATTATGGGAGTTCCCCGGCGTAGAGAAGAGCCGCGTGCCGCCACATAAATCCTTGTGTGAAAGTTCTCTCACTGGCACCTTCCTCCTTGTATGTTGCGTGTAGGAGGGACATCGCTAAGCCGGCGCCCTCTCCACCAGTCCGGCCACTCCCAGAGACAGAATGGGGTCCCGCCCACCTAATGTGTGCAATTATATGACTCCTTTACTATTCCCGTAACAGGAACGCGGGGGGGGGCAGTGCCGGCACCTCCAGCAATCAATGTAATGGCAAGGATGGCTGAGGGGGTGTGCTGGAGGGTCTATTAATGTTTGCTGCTGGGGATCTATTTTTATTTGGAGGGGGGGTCAATTATTGCTGGGAGGAATCTACTGATGAGGTCTATTGCTGCTGGGAGTGATCTACTGATGAGGTCTATTGCTGCTGGCTCCTGGAGGGTCTATTGATGCAGTCTGCTGGGACATATGTTGTTGCTGTTTGAGGTCTATTGTTGCTGGGGGGGAGTATTTTTTTGCGGTGGGTTGTCTATTGTTGTGTGGGGGATCTATTTTTGCTGGGGGGGTAGTCTATTGTTACTGGCTCCTGGATGGTCTATTGATGCAGTCTGCTGGGGTGGTATTTTTTTTGCGGGGTTGTCTATTGTGTGGGGGATCTATTTTTGCTGGGGTGAGGTCTATCATTGCTGGGGGGGGGGTCTATCATTGCTGGGGGGGGATCTATTTTTGCTGGGGTGAGGTCTATCATTGCTGGGGGGGGGGGGGGGCTATCATTGCTGGGGGGGGGTTCTATTGTTGCTCACTGCAGGGGATCTATTTACTGTTTTTCTTGTTACCATTAACAAATTCTGTGTAAATGACTTAGTAGCAAAATTGATACTTAGTTCTATATTCTCTAAAAGGGGCGGTACTGGGAGGTTGGTAGGAGGTGAAACCAAGGAACGTTGCTCGGGGGCGGGCACCTAGCCTCTGAGAAAATAAGCCCCGCCCATACCATGCGGCTAAGCTATGGATCTCCGTAACATATATTCGGTTCCAGATACTTTGGATGAACCGACCGCTAGGGAGGAGGCCGGATCACTGCCCCCATCACTACCGGATCACCGGCCCCCATCACTACCGGATCACCGGCCCCCATCACTACCGGATCACCGCCCCCATCACTACCGGATCACCGGCCCCCATCACTACCGGATCACCGCCCCCATCACTACCGGATCACCGCCCCATCAACTACCGGATCACCGCCCCCATCACTACCGGATCACCGCCCCCATCACTACCGGATCACCGCCCCCATCACTACCGGATCACCGCCCATATCACTACCGGATCACCGCCCCCATCACTACCGGATCACCGCCCCCATCACTACCGGATCACCGCCCATATCACTACCGGATCACCGCCCCCATCACAACCGGATCACCGCCCCCATCACTACCGGATCACCGCCCCCATATCTACCGGATCACCGGCCCATATCACTACCGGATCACCGCCCCCATCACTACCGGATCACCGCCCCATCACAACCGGATCACCGCCCCCATCACTACCGGATCACCGCCCCCATCACTACCGGATCACCGCCCCCCATCACAACCGGATCACCGCCCCCATCACTACCGGATCACCGCCCCCATCACTACCGGATCACCGCCCCCATCACTACCGGATCACCGCCCCCATCACTACCGGATCACCGCCCCCATCACTACCGGATCACCGCCCCCATCACTACCGGATCACCGCCCCCATCACTACCGGATCACCGCCCCCATCACTACCGGATCACCGCCCCCATCACTACCGGATCACCGCCCCCATCACTACCGGATCACCGCCCCCATCACTACCGGATCACCGCCCCCATCACTACCGGATCACCGCCCCATCAACTACCGGATCACCGCCCCCATCACTACCGGATCACCGCCCCCATCACTACCGGATCACCGCCCCCATCACTACCGGATCACCGCCCCCATCACTACCGGATCACCGCCCCCATCACTACCGGATCACCGCCCCCATCACTACCGGATCACCGCCCCCATCACTACCGGATCACCGCCCCCATCACTACCGGATCACCGCCCCCATCACTACCGGATCACCGCCCCCATCACTACCGGATCACCGCCCATCACTAACGGATCACCGCCCCCATCACAACCGGATCACCGCCCCCATCACTACCGGATCACCGCCCCCATATCTACCGGATCACCGCCCCATCAACTACCGGATCACCGCCCCCATCACTACCGGATCACCGCCCCCATCACTACCGGATCACCGCCCCCATCACTACCGGATCACCGCCCCCATCACTACCGGATCACCGCCCCCCATCACTACCGGATCACCGCCCCCATCACTACCGGATCACCGCCCCCATCAACTACCGGATCACCGCCCCCATCACTACCGGATCACCGCCCCCCATCACTACCGGATCACCGCCCCCATCACTACCGGATCACCGCCCCCATCACTACCGGATCACCGGCCCCCATCACTACCGGATCACCGGCCCCCATCACTACCGGATCACCGCCCCCATCACTACCGGATCACCGGCCCCCATCACTACCGGATCACCGCCCCCATCACTACCGGATCACCGCCCCATCAACTACCGGATCACCGCCCCCATCACTACCGGATCACCGCCCCCATCACTACCGGATCACCGCCCCCATCACTACCGGATCACCGCCCATATCACTACCGGATCACCGCCCCCATCACTACCGGATCACCGCCCCCATCACTACCGGATCACCGCCCATATCACTACCGGATCACCGCCCCCATCACTACCGGATCACCGCCCCCATCACAACCGGATCACCGCCCCCATCACTACCGGATCACCGCCCCCATATCTACCGGATCACCGGCCCATATCACTACCGGATCACCGCCCCCATCACTACCGGATCACCGCCCCATCACAACCGGATCACCGCCCCCATCACTACCGGATCACCGCCCCCATCACTACCGGATCACCGCCCATATCACTACCGGATCACCGCCCCCATCACTAACGGATCACCGCCCCCATCACAACCGGATCACCGCCCCCATCACTACCGGATCACCGCCCCCATCACTACCGGATCACCGCCCATATCACTACCGGATCACCGCCCCCATCACTAACGGATCACCGCCCCCATCACAACCGGATCACCGCCCCCATCACTACCGGATCACCGCCCCCATATCTACCGGATCACCGCCCCATCAACTACCGGATCACCGCCCCCATCACTACCGGATCACCGCCCCCATCACTACCGGATCACCGCCCCCATCACTACCGGATCACCGCCCCCATCACTACCGGATCACCGCCCCCCATCACTACCGGATCACCGCCCCCATCACTACCGGATCACCGCCCCCATCAACTACCGGATCACTGCCCCCATCACTACCGGATCACCGCCCCCATCACTACCGGATCACCGCCCCATCACTACTGGATCACCGCCCACATCACTACCGGATCACCGCCCACATCACTACCGGATCACCGCCCCCATCACTACCGGATCACCGCCCCCATCACTACCGGATCACCGCCCCCCATTACTACCGGATCACTGCCCCCATCACTACCGGATCACCGCCCCCATCACTACCGGATCACCGGCCCTATCACTACCGGATCACCGGCCCTATCACTACCAGATCACCAGCCCCCATCACTACCGGATCACTGCCCCATCACTACCGGATCACCGCCCACATCACTACCGGATCACCGCCCACATCACTACCGGATCACCGCCCCCATCACTACCGGATCACCGCCCCCATCACTACCGGATCACTGCCCACATCACTACCGGATCACCGCCCCCATCACTACCGGATCACCGCCCCCATCACTACCGGATCACCGCCCACATCACTACCGGATCACTGGCCCCCATCACTAACGGATCACCGCCCCCATCACTAACGGATCACCGCCCCCATCACTACCGAATCACCGCCCACATCACTACCGGATCACCGCCCCACATCACTACTGGATCACTGCCTTCATCACTACCGGATCACCGCCCCCATCACTACCGGATCACCGCCCCACATCACTACCGGATCACCGCCCCCATCACTACCGGATCACCGCCCCCATCACTGCCGGATCACCGGCCCCCATCACTACCGGATCACCGGCCCCCATCACTACCGGATCACCGCCCCCATCACTACCGGATCACCGGCCCCCATCACTACTGGATCACCGGCCCCCATCACTACCGGATCACCGCCCCCATCACTACCGGATCACCGCCCCCATCACTACCGGAGGACCCTCTGCCATGCCAGGTACCACGCTTCTTGACCGGCTGCTTTGATCTCTTATGGATAAGTCCCTAGAAACGAAGTTCCAACCCATAAAGTGTTGAGGGTAGAATCTAAAAATTGTCTCCTATAGAAGAAGTACATCTGATCTACTTTGCCAAACAAATGATCCTCTGATCATTATTAGTTATTATCCTATAGCAGGGGGAGGCAACCGGGGGCCCTCCAGAACTAGCTGCAGAACCACTACGGATCCCTCCCGATCCTTCTCCACTACGGATCCCACCAGATCCTTCTCCACTACGGATCCCCCCCAGATCCTTCTCCACTACGGATCCCCCCCAGATCCTTCTCCACTACAGATCCCCCCAGATCCTTCTCCACTACGGATCCCCACAAATCATTCTCCACTACGGATCCCCCCAGATCCTTCTCCACTACAGATCCCCCCAGATCCTTCTCCACTATGGATCCCCCAGATCCTTCTCCACTATGGATCCCCCCAGATCCTTCTCCACTATGGATCTCCCTCGATCCTCTATTACGGATCCCCCCAGATCCTTCTCCACTACGGATCCCCCCAGATCCTTCTCCACTACGGATCCCCCCCAGATCCTTCTCCACTACGGATCCCCCCAGATCCTTCTCCACTACGGATCCCCCCAGATCCTTCTCCACGACAGATCCCCCAGATCCTTCTCCACTACAGATCTCCCCATATCCTTCTCCACTACAGATCCCCCCTGATCCTTCTCCACTACGGATCCCCCCAGGTCCTTCTCCACTACGGATCCCTCCCGATCCTTCTCCACTACGGATCCCCCCAGATCCTTCTCCACTACGGATATCCCAGATCCTTCTCCACTACGGATCCCCCCAGATCCTTCTCCACTACGGATCCCCCCAGATCCTTCTCCACTACGGATCCCCCCAGATCCTTCTCCACTACAGTTCTCCCCAGATCCGTCTCCACTACGGATCCCCTTTGATCCTTCTCCACTACGGATCCCCCCCAGATCCTTCTCCACTACGGATCCCCCCAGATCCTTCTCCACTACGGATCCCGCCCCAGATCCTTCTCCACTACGGATCCCCCCCAGATCCTTCTCCACTACGGATCCCTCCCGATCCTTCTCCACTACGGATCCCCCCAGATCCTTCTCCACTACGGATATCCCAAGATCCTTCCCCACTACGGATCCCCCCAGATCCTTCTCCACTACGGATCCCCCCAGATCCTTCTCCACTACAGATCTCCCCAGATCCGTCTCCACTACGGATCCCCCTTGATCCTTCTCCACTACGGATATCCCCAGATCCTTCTCCACTACGGATATCCCCAGATCCTTCTCCACTACAGATCCCCCCAGATCCTTCTCCACTACGGATCTCTCCCGATCCTTCTCCACTACAGATCCCCCAGATCCTTCTCCACTACAGATCCCCCCAGATCCTTCTCCACTACGAATCCCCCCAGATCCTTCTCCACTACGGATCCCCCCAGATCCTTCTCCACTACCGATCCCCCAGATCTTCTCCACTACGGATCCCCCAGATCCTTCTCCACTACAGATCCCCCCAGATCCTTCTCCACTACAGATCCCCCCAGATCCTTCTCCACTACGGATCCCCCAGATCCTTCTCCACTACGGATCCCCCCAGATCCTTCTCCACTACGGATCCCCAGATCCTTCTCCACTACGGATCTCTCACTAATGCCGCATACACACCATCACTTTATGTGATGAAAAAAAAAAAAACGTTTTCTGTGAAGTAAAAAACGACATTTTTGAAACTTCAATTTTCAAAGACGAAGTTGCCTACACACCATCGTTTTTCTCACAATGTTCTAGCAAAGTGAGGTTACGTTCCACCACGTTCTACCATTGAAGCTCGCTTCATAAGTAGCTTCTGGGCATGCGCGGATGAAAAAAACGACGTTTTTGCTACACACGGTCAATTTCTGTGAAGTGAAAAACGACACATAAAATTGAAGCATGCTTCAATTTTTTTTTGGTCGTTTTTCACAAGACATAAAGCGACATTTTCCCCCACACACAGTCATTTAAAGTGACGTTTTTAAAAACATTGTTTTTTTTCATCACATAAAGTGATGGTGTGTACGCGGCATTAGTCTTGCAGACCCTCCACCCATCTTCTCTTTTCCGGGTTCTCACTTTATTTAATGGAGCAAAAAAACGAACAGATCCTTGGGGAACGCGGGGTTTAGTTGTGGGGGAAGAGGAACGACTCGATTGGTTGTCAGCTCTCTGCAGGCCGGGCCGGTTTGCTTCATTTTTTGTTCGATTCCGCTAATCCTTTTATATTTATTGTGTGATTTGCGGGGATTGTGAAGTGCAGTATTCTGGAGACACATAAAAGGTAATAATGAATGAAAGGGACACCAGCGTCGCCTTCATTACACGAGGCTCAGTTATCAGTGTTAAGCCTCTAAGTACATTGGCTTAGAAGTGTAAAGAATGTGATTTCCCACATTCAGATGGTCTAGGAGAAGGTTCTGATAATGCGCGTTATACATGCTTCATAGTACATTTCACGCAGTCAGTGCCTCACCTCCATCTAATCATCTGCAGACCCCATGTAATTCATATGTACCCTTAATTAGATGGATGAGCTGCCAGGCCCGGCACTCGCTCCGAGAACCGCGAAGACCTGGATGGCTCTGGCTGGAAGGTATATGAGGGTTGGCAGGACGCAATCTGGGCACAACGAACGACTGTTTATTATCTCAGCTCTACCTTTCC
This sequence comes from Rana temporaria, assembly GCF_905171775.1. Classification (NCBI taxonomy): domain Eukaryota; kingdom Metazoa; phylum Chordata; class Amphibia; order Anura; family Ranidae; genus Rana; species Rana temporaria. Next base: position 1,370,325 of record NC_053491.1, on the reverse strand, counting down.
AACGGTTGGAGCAAATGTCATAACGCATTTATTTTAGATTTTCTATTGCTGGAGAGATGACTACGGCAGTATATTCGATCATTAATCTAAAACCCTATGAAAGGGACTCTGGCTAGAATTATCTCTTCTCTGCTGACTTTTTATGTTTCTGGTTTGGAGTTTGGTGCTCAGAAAACATTGACTGACGTTCAGGTGCACAGTCCAAATCCCGTTGAAGTTGTAGCACCCAGGGCTGGACTGGGACAAAAATTTGGCCCTGGACGTCATCCAGACTGGCCCACTTTGACAAGGTCTCTCCCATGGCAGCCGGACAACTCCGGCACCCCCCCCCCCCCCAGGCCACCCAAGCCCCCTCTCCCCCTTTACTAGCTGTTCTACTTTATTATATAGAACGGCTGGTACTGGTACTCTTATAGGCAGTACCAGTGGGGAAGCTAGACATTATTTCACCCGGGGCAAAGTATCAGTTTGGTGCCACCCCTCATGGGACAAGATTAGGCAGAAGTGAGAAACTCCCAGGCCATAGCTGTTGAGTCAGCTGTCTGTCCCCTCCCCCATGCTCCTCTGTCGTCCTCCCTTCTTCTGTTCCCCCCAGATGAGCGCTGCGGGAAGGGAGAGACAGAGGAGCGGAGGGGGGCGGCGGTCTGCTGTCACTGAAGCCGGCCCACTGAGCCATCGGCCCACCGGGAAACTCCCTGTAGTCCCAATGGCCAGTCCATCCCTGGTAGCACCCCTCCTGTGTGGGGGGCTGTGACGGGAGTCACTTTGGGTGGGGGGTTTGAGCAACTCAGCTTACATTGGAGAGCTCTGGAAACTCCGGGCCAGATTCAGGTATGTAACAGGAGTGACTTTTGGGCACAGATTGAGCCAGGAGATGGGGTGGCAAGTGAATCATAATTCATGTATTACATGAGATGGGACATTAATAATAATCCATGTTTGCAGGATGTCTTGAGATATCACAAGTTGTTGGCTTATTCAATGTGGGGACACATTCTGTGGAAATGTGTTAATTGCATCTCCTCCTAGACATTCCATTGTCCCTTGTGTAAAGGTGTTAATCCAGGTTTGCTCCTAGACCTTTCCATCGTGTGATAGCACGGTTTGGAGCCTGTTGATGCAGAGGTGTGAATACCTTTCTGTCAAGCTGTATGCGGAGACAGAACGTCTGTCTAGGGATGTGGATTAAGAAGAGATCATTGTGTGATGGTGTTTTGTTTGAGTTCTGTTAATGAAGGACTGTGCAGTGATTAGATCATGATAATTATAGGCCGGCGCCGGCATGTCTAGAATGATTAGTAATTAGCTCAAAGAATGTGATTGAAGCCCCCCAAGGTGTGATGTGTGGGTGGGGAGTTGATTGTTCCTTTCATGCCTTGTACTGTATATAAGACTGGAAGTTACCATTAAAATTGTCTTCATTTTGGAACAAGTACAGAGCTGCGTGTCTCGTCTTGATTCTGGGGAAATGGGATGGATCGGGTCCTGTTGGTTGGAGTGTCGATAAGCTGTCTTGGATGGAATGGAATATCGTGAATGGATTTAACCCCTGTCCCATTTGGGGTTCCTTTACAAGGTACAATAGCGTAACTTTCGGCGGGCGTAGCGTATCTCAGATACACTACGCCGCCTTAACTTACATCGGCAGGTCCCGTATTCAGAAAGAACTTGCGCTGTAAGTTACGGCAGCGTAGTGTAACTGTGCCGGCGTAAGCCCGCCTAATTCAAATCTGGAAGAGGTATGCGTGTTTTATGCTAATTACTCGTGACCCCACATAAATTACGCTTTTTACGAACGGCACATGTGCCGTCCGTGAACGTATCCCAGTGCGCATTCTCCAAATTACTCCGCAAATAGTCAATGCTATAGACGTGAACGTAACTTACGTACAGCCCTATTCGCCTTATGCAAACAACGTAAAACGTAAAAAATTTGACGCTGGCCCGACGTTCATACTTAACAGTGGCCCAGATTCAGTAAGCAATTGCGCCTGCGTAACCATAGTTACGCAGCGCAATTGCTAACTTGCGCCGGCGTAACGAGTTCTCCTGATTCAGAGAACTCGTTACGCCGGCTGCAGCCTAAAATCTGCGTGGCATAAGGCTCTTATGCCGCGCAGATTTTAGGCTGCATTCTTGCGTTGACCACTAGGGGGCACTCCCGTTGTGCTCAGTGTATAGTATGCAAATTGCATACTTACGCAGATTCACAATGTTGCACGGGCCCTTCGTACGCAAGTTACAGAGTTTCCGTACGGCGTCTTTAGCGTAAGGCTGCCCCTTCTAATAGAAGGGGCAGCCAATGCTAAAGTATACCCTCCGTTCCCGCGTCGTGAAATTTGAATTTCACGCCGTTTGCGTAAGTGATACGTGAATGGCGCTGGACGCCATTCACGTTCACTTTGAAGCAAATGACGTCCTTGCGACGTCATTTGCCGCAATGCACGTCGGGAAAGTTTCCCGACGGTGCATGCGCTTTACGATCGGCGCGGGAACGCGCCTAATTTAAATGATTCCCGCCCCCGGCGGGATCATTTACATTGCGCGTGCTTACACCGGGCAATTTTGCTGGCGCGCCCTCGCAATTTACGGAGCTACTGCTCCGTGAATAGAGGGCAGCGCAAAATATTTGCGGGGGCGCAGGGCAAAATCGTTGCCCTGCGCCTCCGCAAATAGAGCGCAGATCTCTTTGAATCCGGGCCATTGGCTACGCCTCATAGAGCAGGGGTAACTATACGCCGGAAAAAGCCTTACGTAAATGACGTAAAAAAAATGCGCCGGGCGCACGTACGTTTCTGAATCGGCGTATCTACCTAATTTGCATATTTGACGCGGAAATATACGGAACCGCCACCTACCGTCCAGCGTGAATATGCAACTAAGATACAACGGCATAAGAGACTTACGCCGGTCGGATCTTAGGGAAATCTATGCGTAACTGATTCTAAGAATCAGGCGCCGAGATATACGACGCCGCACACTCAGAGTTACGACGGCGTATCTGGAGATACGCCGTCGTAACTTGTACCTGAATCTGGCCCTCAGTGTCCAGCTTCCCTGACCCCTCCTGTGTGTAAATCACCCTGTGTCCATTAGGGGCATAGGATGACTCTGACTCTAATCAGGGACAAAACACACGCACCGCTGTAATTCAGAAGGCCGGCGCTCAACAGGGGGGCGGACACCTGAATAGTGGGCGGGAGCGGCGACAATAGATATATTCATGCAATGCATGAATATATCTATTGTTGAGTGACGGGTGCAGGAGAAAGGGGGTGGCGCTCTTGTGCCCATTATGGACGCACCGCCACTGCTGCCCATTGAAATAAATATGCAGCGCTGCCGAAGTGCCTGAACAGCGTTTCGGCAGCACCGCAACTCAGGCCTTTTTAACCCTTTCTTCGGCCTCAAGTAGAGGTTAAAAGCGCCTTGCTGCTAAAACAATGGTAAAGTGCCAATAAAACGCCAGGCACATTGAGTCCATTGTGGGCAGTGTGGACCTTCTACATACATTACAGAGTCCATTGTGGTCAGTGTGGACCTCCTACATACATACAGAGTCCATTGTGGGCAGTGTGGACCTCCTACATACATACAGAGTCCATTGTGGACAGTGTGGACCTCCTACATACATACAGAGTCCATTGTGGTCAGTGTGGACCTCCTACATACATACAGAGTCCATTGTGGGCAGTGTGGACCTCCTACATACATACAGAGTCCATTGTGGACAGTGTGGACCTCCTACATACATACAGAGTCCATTGTGGTCAGTGTGGACCTCCTACATACATACAGAGTCCATTGTGGACAGTGTGGACCTCCTACATACATACAGAGTCCATTGTGGTCAGTGTGGACCTCCTACATACACACAGAGTCCATTGTGGACAGTGTGGACCTCCTACATACATACAGAGTCCATTGTGGTCAGTGTGGACCTCCTACATACATACAGAGTCCATTGTGGACAGTGTGGACCTCCTACATACATACAGAGTCCATTGTGGACAGTGTGGACCTCCTACATACACACAGAGTCCATTGTGGACAGTGTGGACCTCCTACATACATACAGAGTCCATTGTGGACAGTGTGGACCTCCTACATACATACAGAGTCCATTGTGGACAGTGTGGACCTCCTACATACATACAGAGTCCATTGTGGTCAGTGTGGACCTCCTACATACATACAGAGTCCATTGTGGTCAGTGTGGACCTCCTACATACATACAGAGTCCATTGTGGTCAGTGTGGACCTCCTACATACATACAGAGTCCATTGTGGTCAGTGTGGACCTCCTACATACATACAGAGTCCATTGTGGTCAGTGTGGACCTCCTACATACATACAGAGTCCATTGTGGACAGTGTGGACCTCCTACGTACACACAGAGTCCATTGTGGACAGTGTGGACCTCCTACATACATACAGAGTCCATTGTGGTCAGTGTGGACCTTCTACGTACATACAGAGTCCATTGTGGACAGTGTGGACCTCCTACGTACATACAGAGTTCATTGTGGTCAGTGTGGACCTTCTACATACAGAGTTCATTGTGGACAGTGTGGACCTCCTACATACATACAGAGTCCATTGTGGTCAGTGTGGACCTCCTACATACATACAGAGTCCATTGTGGTCAGTGTGGACCTCCTACATACATACAGAGTCCATTGTGGTCAGTGTGGACCTCCTACATACATACAGAGTCCATTGTGGACAGTGTGGACCTCCTACATACATACAGAGTCCATTGTGGACAGTGTGGACCTCCTACGTACATACAGAGTCCATTGTGGTCAGTGTGGACCTCCTACATACATACAGAGTCCATTGTTTTTTTTACAGTCAGCAAAGTTTAATAGCTAGATTCACAAAGAGTTAAGCCGGCGTATCAGTAGAGTATCAGTAGATACGCCATCGTAACTCTGAATCTGCGCCGTCGTACATTTAAGTGTATGCTCAAATTGAGATACACTTAAAGCGGAGTTCCGGCCACAATTTTAAATATAAAAACATTTTAAATATGAAAACCCCTGTAATACACAAGCTTAAAGCGGATGTGCCACTAAACAAATATATTAAAAGCCAGCAGCTACAAATACTGCAGCTGCTGACTTTTAATATAAGGACACTTACCTGTCCTGGAGTCCAGCGGTGATCGCAGCAGATGACGAGCCGATCGCTCGTCACCCTGCTGCTCCCCCCTCCATCCACGGTGAGGGAACCAGGAAGTGAAGCGCTCCGGCTTCACTGCCCGGTTCCCTACGGCGCATGCGCGAGTCGCGCTGCGCCCGCCGATTGGCTCCCGCTGTGTGCTGGGAGCCGAGTGTTCCCAGCATACAACGGGGGACGGACGGGAAGGGGAAAAAAAACCCGTCCTTTGCCCGTATCGTAGGGCCGGAAGTGGGTGCAGATACCTGTCTGTAGACAGGTATCTGCACCCCCCTCCCCCCTGAAAGGTGTCAAATGTGACACCGGAGGGGGGGAGGGTTCCGATCAGCGGGACTCCACTTTAGAGTGGAGATCCGCTTTAATGTATTCTACTACAGTTAGTCTGTAAACTAAGGTCCGTTTTGTTAGGTTGTTACAGCATTTAGACACTTTATAAAATAGAAATTGACTGGGGCCATCTTAAGTGTGGGCATCATGAAGCCAGACTGTATGACTTCCTGGATTTCAGCCTCGCACATGCTCAGTGCTGTACAAGCAGTGTAATGGTTTCAGATCAGGTTTCAATAGCAACGGGAGTGTCAGAGAAAGTTGCCGCCCCTTATCTATGCAAACCCCTCCTCCCCTCCTCCCCCTCTCCTTCCAGGAACCAGTAAATATAATAAATAATTTGTTCCTGTGCAGATATATCTACATAACAAAATTATATATATATATATATATATATATATATCTCGTTATATATGTGGTGTGTATACATATACTAGACATGTGCACTGTCAATAAATTCATTTTGTTTAGTTCCGTTTCGCATTAGCCGTTATTTTGTATTTTGTGCCCGAAACTCAATTCAGATTCGTACGCTCATAATGGGCACAGCAGGAGTACAGGCACAGGAAGTCAGCACAGAACAGGGATGGTGGGAACCCTTCATGAGGGATTCTCACCATCCCTGCACTGAGTTCCTGGGTCTGTACACCTGCTGTGCCCATTATGAGGGGTTCCCACCATCCCTGTGCTGTGCTGCATTGGCCCCGGCACCCCGCATTGGCCCCGGCACCCCGCATCGGCCCCAGCAACCCGCATCGGCCCTGGCACAGCACACCGCATCGGCCCCGGCACAGCACCCCGCATCGGCCCCGGCACCCCGCATCGGCCCCAAGCAGTGTAATAGGTTTCAGGTCAGGTCTCCATAGCAACGGCAGTGTCAGAGGAAGTTTCCGCCCCTTATGCAAACCTCTCCTGTAATAAGGCATTTAATGTTGATAAGGGGGGTGATGATCGCTGCATATAAATGACAATCGCATCGCCCATTAAAAGTTGATAAGGGGGGGGTACCGCCGATTGCTAAAAGTAAATTAATGACATTGCCCATCCCATTAAAAGTTTATAAGCGGGGGGGAGGGGGGTGTGCCGTCGATCGCTGAATATAACAATATAACTGACATTCACATCGCCATGGGGGGGGGGGGTTCCACCGATCGCTGCATAAATGACATCGGCCATTTAAAGTTGATAAGCTGGGGATGGGGATTGCGCAGATCGCGGCAAATTAAATGTCACCGCCCATTAAAAGTTTATAAGCGGGGGGGGGGGGGTTGCTGTCGATCGCCTTTGGAGGGGGGGTGGGAGGTTCCATTCCACCGATCGCTGCAAATTAAATGACATCGGCCATTAAAAGTTGATAAGCGGGGGGTTGCGCCGATCGCTGCAAATTGAATGACATTGGCTATTAACCGTTTCTAAGCAGGGGAGGGGGGGTGCTGTCGATCGCTGAATATAACTGACATTCACATCGCCATCGGGGTTGGGTGGTGGGGGGGGGGTACGCCGATCACTGCAAATTAAATGACATTGCTGCGTCGATCGCTGTTGGAAATTACTTTTGACAATTACAGGGGGGGGGGGGGCACGATCGCAGAGAAATCAGCAGCCCATCTGTTAGGTGTTTAGCAATGACCAGCCAATAGGGAAAGCGGGAGGGCGTGGCTTAGCACGATCTTCTCTTCTCTCAGTATATGACAGTTTGCAGTCTGGGCGGCTGATTTCTCGGCGATCGTGCCCCCCCCCCCCTGTAAATGTCAAAAGTAATTGTCAGCAGCGATCGGCGCCCCCACCATCAACTTTATTGACCGATTTAATTAAACAGTTTGCAGACTGCGGCTAGCTCCACTGATTAGGGCTGCGATCGCTGCAAATTAAATTATAAAAGGAAAGGGGGGGGGGTTTGTCCCGCCGATCGCTGCTGGAAATTACTTTTGACATTACAAGCAGGGGGGCGGGGCACGATCGCCGAGAACATCAGCCGCCCCTCTGCTAGGTGTTTAGCAACGACTAGCCAATAGGGAAAACGGGAGGGCGTGGCCTAGCGCAATCTTTGCTTCTCACAGTGTGCAGTTAGACTGCGGCTAGCTCCCGTGCATCTCCCAGGAGGCATAGCGCCCCTCACGCCGCGGCGGGGGAGAAGATAATCAACTGTAAAACTGTGAGTTTTAAGAATAAAAAAAAAATAGATGCCATATGTGTTTAAGGGGACAGAGAAGAAGGGGATGAAGAAAAGTTGAAAAATAGGGTGGAACTCCGCTTTAAATGTAGCTAAGATACGACAGCCTGCGCCGTCGTATCTTAGCTATCTAGTTCCGCCGGCCGCTAGGGGCGTGAACGCTGATTTACGCCTAGAATGCGTAAATCAGCAAGATACGCCTATTCACGAACGTACGATTGCCCGTCCCAGTAAAGATACGCCGTTTACGTAAGGCGTTTTCAGGCATAAAGTTAGTCGAACAAAAAGCTGGCCCAGCCAATGTTAAGTATGGACGTCGTTCCCGCGTCGAATTTTTAAAATTTTACGTTGTTTGCGTAAGTCGTCCGTGAATGGGGCTGGACGTAATTTACGTTCACGTCGAAACCAATACGTCCTTGCGGCGTACTTTGGAGCAATGCACACTGGGATAGGTCAACGGACGGCACATGCGCCGTTCGTAAAAAACGTCAATCACGTCGGATCACACTCCATTAACATAAAACACGCCCACCTCTTCACAATTTGAATTAGGTGTGCTTACGCCGGCCCATTTACGCTACGCCACCATAACTTAGGAGGCAAGTGCTTTTAGAATACAGCACTTGCCTCTCTGACTCACGGCGGCGTAGCGTAAAGACGATACACTACGCCGGCTAAAAAATACGCCGCCCTACGTGAATCCAGCAGTAAATGTGTAAAATCTTTTTGCAGATAAAAAAATCAATAAATCATGGAAATCAATGTTTCTTTTATGTTTCGGTGACTGCCGTCGATGAGAAGTGAACAATGTATCAGGTAGGTTTTGGTGGCCTTGGAAAGCCTCTGATTGATCCCTGATTGACGGCTCCCATACACACAATGAGGAAGACACACTCCGGCTTTGTCACTTTGCCTAGGCAACTTCTGACAATGAGATGTCGGAATAAAGGAAGCGCTTTGTGCTCATGAAGTGTTTATTGGCACTTAAACTCAAATATCAGCCATACAAGGAACATGACAGCCCGCTATTCTGACGGATGACAATGACATCCCGGAACACCTGCACCGCCAAAGGGACAAAAATTACACAATATCTGTGAGATTTCCACGGCTCGGGTCTGAACCATGATTTCTATTTATTTAGAACTATTCCATAGAGAGCTTCAATAAAAGAACTTATCTACCTTCTGGTATATTTTAGTAAAAACAAAAGGCAAAGTCATTGTGTGGCACATGCAGGGCTGCCGAAAAAGGGGGTACAGCCGGGTGTCCTGTACTGGGCCCAGTCAACATGGGGGCCCAGGCACCTGCAAGAGGACTAGGTGTATTGTATGATCCTCTTGTGGCTCCACCATCAGCACAGCCAGCTTCTCCTTCTCTCCCTTCCACTAGATGTACTGCAGGGGGAGCCACAGAAGGATTGGTTCCAGTATCTGCCACCCCCCTTTCATCATCTTTCTGATCATCCCCATCCCCCCTTCCCTTTGTTGTCTGAGCCCCCCTGTGTACCCCCTCCCACTGCAGTGCTACCGACTTCCTCTTTTTCCTCCCACCTGCTGCTTGGCAGGGTGCATGGGGGGACGGGGTGTTGTAGAAATTGAATGAAGATGTATGTAATATGTATTGTCATAGTGTCTCCCAGGGTTAGTTCTCCCGCACCCCGCTCTAAAGAGCTCACTGGGGCAGACTGACGCTGGTCAAGTCCCGTCTGGTAGTGGAAAACTTCCTGAAGATGCAGAGAAGTGTTTGCAGAGTGGGGATATGTCCGCCAGTGAAGGGCCCCTGTGCTATGCACAGAACGTTTCGTCTGGGGGGATGTGTTCACTCTGCAAGGACATTATTGGTTATGGGGGATATACGCTCTTGTGGCCCCCCAGTGTGCCTGATCAACACATAGGGGGACCGTGATGTGCCCTGGCAGATAATCTCCCATCCACAGGAACGGTAGTATAATCCAGGTATACGTTCTCCGAACAATGCAGAATAAGGATTCATGCCAACGGTAAAAATGTGAGCCTTTGATTTGTTATGGTTGGGGGCAGTGTTAATGATTTCAAGCCATGCGGCTTCCTTTGTCTAATTGAAGAGCATGGCTTCCAGGTACAGGGGGTGGGAAATCATACACACTGTCCCAGACACGCCCATAAGACTCCCCTAGTCATGGGTTGTTGTATAAACTTCTCCTGTTGGAAGGATTGCCTGTGAGGTCATATCCTGTGTTGAGGTCATATCCTGTGAGGTAATTTTCGTGTGTTGAGGTCATATCCTGTGAGGTAATTTTCGTGTGTTGAGGTCATATCTTGTGAGGTAATTTTCGTGTGTTGAGGTCATATCCTGTGAGGTAATTTTCGTGTGTTGAGGTCATATCTTGTGAGGTAATTTTCGTGTGTTGAGGTCATATCCTGTGAGGTAATTTTCGTGTGTTGAGGTCATATCTTGTGAGGTAATTTTCGTGTGTTGAGGTCATATCCTGTGAGGTAATTTTCGTGTGTTGAGGTCATATCTTGTGAGGTAATTTTCGTGTGTTGAGGTCATATCCTGTGAGGTAATTTTCGTGTGTTGAGGTCATATCCTGTGAGGTAATTTTCGTGTGTTGAGGTCATATCTTGTGAGGTAATTTTCGTGTGTTGAGGTCATATCCTGTGAGATCATTTCCTGTGTTGAGGTCATATCCTGTGAGGTAATTTTCGTGTGTTGAGGTCATATCCTGTGAGATCATTTCCTGTGTTGAGGTCATATGCTGTGAGGTAATTTTCGTGTGTTGAGGTCATATCTTGTGAGGTAATTTTCGTGTGTTGAGGTCATATCTTGTGAGGTAATTTTCGTGTGTTGAGGTCATATCTTGTGAGGTAATTTTCGTGTGTTGAGGTCATATCCTGCGAGGTAATTTTCGTGTGTTGAGGTCATATCCTGTGAGGAAATGTTCGTGTGTTAAGGTCATATCCTGTAAGATCATTTCCTGTGTTGAGCTCATATCCTGTGATGTCATTTCCCATGGAGGAAGCGATTGGCTGTTGGGACCACGACTTCCTGTTTGTCATTGCTTTTGTTGTGGTTGAATAAAAACCAAGTGCTGTGGTCTGTTGTGCTTTTTTAAGGTCGTGTTTACCCGCACAGTAATTTATTTTGAATTCTTTTACAACGAAGATATTTTTAAATACAAGACAATCTATATGACATAGTCTATAATATGAAACGTATTCACGGAGACGTATGATCATACAAAATAGCTAATTTATTGGTAGACAAAATATGAATATTTACATGAAATTAAAATACCAGTTGCGTTACATTAACGACTTGAAAATCAATAAAATACCCCCAAAGTGGGCATGCAATACCTTTGATTTGTGTGTCATGGTAAGTTCTCAAAATAACTTTATGTAAATGACAATGAAACAAAAGCATCTATTTCACATGCCCAACCGTTACTATACTGCAGGTAAGTAAGTGGTTAACAATGTGAAATATATTGGACGTTTGTTTTGTCAATAAAATTGGAACTATGTAAAAATAAAGATATAATTAAAATTTGTACTCTTTAAGGAAAAATTACCAGTTATTGTTTATGAGAACAAACCATAACTACAAGATATTCAATACTTCAATATTTCAACATTTCTAGGGAACAACAATAGATTTCAGATAAAATCAAAAATGGCATAATTATCGATTCCAAAAATGGCTATTTCCTACTGGCAAGTGACCAGAGCTAAAATCGTTGCAGTCTTCATGCATTGTGCAAGCGTGCCCCTCCCCATCGGAGTCAGTCCTCCCTGCATCATACTTCAGTCATTGCTTCATTCCTGCTCTCATGGAGCGCTCCTATTGATGGGGTCTCCTCTCGGGGTCTTCTTCATTGATCCCTCGGCTCTCTCTATCTCCCATTATATATCGATCAGAACAATAGGACTATAAAAATTATACCAAGTTCTGCCTTTTCAATACGTGTCCTCCACTCATAGGTTCGTGGCACATATGGGAGTTGCTGTCATGAAGTGTCTGGTTTCTATTGGTTGGCAGCTTAATAATTAACTTGTTCTCTCGGCTTTGAGAACCTCCAGTAATATTACTTCCAACCACTAGGTGTCTCACCTTTATTGTGAGATAATCTATACGTTAATATTTATATTTTTGGGGAAACTATCGATATATATGTATACATATATATATCTATATATACCTATACACATACACATTCTGGCACCTCTACATTTCATTAAAGACAATTAGTATACTTTTGCATCCCACATAATATACTTATTTATATTCCTGTATAACCGTATATTTCCCAAAAACATTCTTTCCAATCATGCATAGGTTTACATCTCTCAATCAAATGCAAAATAATTATTAATGTGGATACATGAATTATTTTGATATGTGTTTGATGGATATGTGTTACAGGTTAATTCACATTTTTATAATCACAATGTGATATCTTTCATAATGTTGATTAGCTTCTTTAAAGCACTTCTATTTAAACTCATATTTTTCATATAATTCTTTCTTCTAACAAAGTTCTAACTTAACGGATGCGATGGTCATATATTTCCCTCGGTCCTAAGAGGTCATTGATAATCTAAACATTATTTCTCATTTATTTCATATCAACATATATTCTTTGAATACCATTAGGTAGATTCAGTAAGACTTATCAGTAGATATCAGTAGATAAGCCGACCTAACTCAGAATCTACGCCAACCTATGTTTAAGCGTATGCTCAAACAGAGATACGCTTAAACATATCTAAGATACGACGGCAGTAGATTTACGCCGTTTCCGTAAGGCATTATCAGGCCTAAAGTTATTCCATCTATTAGGTGGAATAGCAATGATAAAGTATGGCCGCCGTTCCCGCCGCGAGATTCGAAATGTTTACGTTGTTTACGTAAGTCGTCCGCGAATAGCGATTTACGTCGTTTACGTCCACGTCGAAATCAATAGGCCCATGCGGCGTACTTAGCCGCAATGCACACTGGGAAATGTAGGCTCCCGGCGCATGCGCAGTAACAAAAAAACGTCAAAAACGTAAGGTCAAGCCTGATTAGCATTAAACACGCCCCCTTCCACACATTTGAATTTGGCGCCCTTACGCCCGCCCGCTTTAGGCTACGCCGCCGTATATTAGCAGGCAAGTACATTGAGAATCATGTGCTTGCCTAGCTAACTTACGGCGGCATAGCCTAAACAGGCACCCATGTACCTGAATCTACCTACATGTGTATTTATACTGCAAGTCAAACTTGTACTTTGGTTTGTGAGGATCGGACTTTGGCAGCATTCAAGGATATTTTAAAAGTGACACAGCTTGTTTAAACAGTTCCTCACTTTAACACTATGGCTCTTCTCAGGGGCTCTCGTTGGCCCACACGCCATTGTTTTTAGGCCAGCTAGAGTCAACATAATTGTTCATGAAAACTACCCCACAAGGGCTACTCATCTGAAGCCAGTTCAAACATCTTGTTTGGTGAGAAAACTATTTCAATGTTCTGTGACGAGAGTTACCATTGTTCAGATCTCTCTGCTTGAGAACAGGGGTTGTAAAAATTAGCAGATGGCTAATGTATTGGGAACTTGGTCAAACATGAGCCAAGGTTGTTTTCTCTCCAATGACTGAAAGACTTCCATATACAATCCTTCACCTCAAATTTGAGGCCTAATGGGCTTTTCATATTTTTGCCGGTAAATATTAAAATATATTATTATTATCTGCGACATAACGCACGACAGGTCGGTAGAGGCAGAAGAGGCCGATACATTGAGAAGTAAGCTGTGGTGATGTCTGTTTACTTGGGGATATGCGGGAAAAAGAGTGATATTAACCACTTGAGCCCCGGACCATATTGCTGGTCAAAGACCGGGCCACTTTTTGCGATTTGGCACTGCGTCGTTTTAACGGACAATTGCGCGGTCGTGCAAAATGGCTACTAAACGGGGGGCGTGTCCAAGATGGCGATGGGAGCAGACGTGTAACTGTCGAGCTCCCGCTCTGAGACTCCTTCCTACCTTGATCCTGTGTGGAACTCGGGCTATTTCCTCACCCTTTCTTGCCCTGCCTCCTGGGGAATGCGCCGGAACAACAAGGGGAGTCAGACTCGCCGTAAAACCACCGTTGCGGGCACTCCACCGAACACTGGGCCTAAGCCGCCCGCACCAACCAACCGCATGGCGGATCGCGCGGACTCCCCGCGGGACGGCGCGATCCAAGCTGGATCGGAGGCATTTGAGGCCCTCATGGCGGCGATCTCCACATGCCAATCCACCCTCACGGTGAAGATCGACCATGTGCAGGCGGAAACGGCGCTGATACGCCGCGATCTGGATGCATTCCGGGACCGCGTGTCGGAGGCTGAGAGGCGGGTCTCCGACCTGGAGGACATTCAAAGAGACCACCACTCCGACATCCAGGCCCTGAAGTCAAGAGTGAAGATCCTTGAGCACAGGGCGGAGGACGCCGAGAACAGGAACCGCCGCAACAATCTGCGGGTCCTGGGGCTCCCCGAGGGTGCAGAGGGCACGGATCCGGCGTCATTCATGGAGCAGGTCCTTCCAACTATCCTTCCCGGAGCCCGGTTCTCCCCCTACTTCTCCATTGAGAGGGCCCACCGCATTCCCGCGACCAGGGGCCCTGTAGGTTCGCCGCCGCGCACTTTTATATTTAAACTCCTTCACTACCGGGACCGTGACACTGTTCTCCGGGCGGCTCGTCTGCAGGGAGATCTGAAATTCCAGAACGCCAGACTTCTGATCTTCCCGGACTACTCCGTGGAGACACAACGCCAGCGCAAGTCCTTTGACCACGTCCGCGCCATGCTAAGAGATCGAGGGGTTAAGTATAGCATGCTTTTCCCCGCCAGGCTTCGGGTTCAAGACGGTGAAAGGGTGCAGTTTTTCACTTCCCCGAGGGACGCCGCGGCCTGGGCTGAATCCCTCCCGAGATGAAGACCTGGACTTTTACCCTTCAATTCCTTTGTCGCCTGACTGTGAGTAGGCTACTGGGGGGGCTCCCCAAGAGGGGTTGGGGGTCTATTGCCTTTGCCTGAGAATGATTGGGGGCCACTATCTCTCATATGGCAGCCGTGGGACTCATCGCCTCATCCTCTGGTGTCAGAGACCGTGCAACTCCGCAGCATCCACAACCCGTGACACACACCCTGCCCTATTGATGATTGGGGGGATTGGATGGGCTGCCCCCCTGCTTTCCTGATCCGTTCATCGATCGGCCCCCCCTCCGTCTCCCCCACCACTGACTATGCTGCTGAGGGTGGACCCCCCCCCTCCCTCACGTCCCCCCTCTACCTACTCCCCCAGCTGACTTTGACTGTGGGGGTGCCCCCCCCTCATTCCTTCAGGAGCTGATTCACCGCAACACTGCCTAGTCACCCTGCTGTGACCCTAGGTGTTCTCTCCCCGTTTTTTCCAGGTTGTTTTTTCTCCCCCATTTTTTGCCTTTTTGTTTTTCTCCCTAAGAACTGCGCCCCCGGGGCTCCGGGTGATCCACACATTCTTATCCTAAGATGGATTCTCAGGTTCCTTGACTGTTTTACATTAACAGGAGTGGGTAGCCGCTTGTTCACTGCCCTCATGTCCGGCCTGAGGGCTGGGTTTTGTTATGGGATACAAGCCCTCCTCCGCGTTTGGGGGGGTGGCGGGGTGGGGGGGGGGGTTGGGGAGCCCTGTTGGCCCCCGGTTATGTTTTAATGTGATGTGTTTTATGACAGTACTAATAGCTTTCGTTAATTTATGTGCATTGGTGATGGGTTGGAGCCCTTCCCCCGGCAGCATTGTGGCCTGGGGGAACGGTCCGGGGTTCATATCTATGCCTTATCCTCACTTGACTTTTCCGCCAGGTCACCATGGCAACCCTTGAAGTCCTCTCCTGGAACACACGGGGCTTAAACTCGCCCATCAAGAGATCCCTGGTATTTCAATTCATTAAGAAACATGCACCTCATGTTTGTGTGTTGCAGGAGACGCATCTGGTGGGTAGCAAGACCCTCAGCCTTAAGAAACCATGGGTGGGTCACCACTACCATTCCACGTACTCCAATTATGCTAGAGGGGTCAGTGTTCTCGTCCTCAAGTTACTCCCTTTCAAGCTTCTTGATCTGGTCCTAGACCCGGAGGGCAGGTTTGTGCTGGTGCATGCGCTGATTCACAACCTCCCGTGGGTTCTGGTGGGGCTGTATCTCCCCCCTCCTGCCTCCTTGGGGGTCCTGGGGGTTCTTGCGGCCAAATTGGCGCAATTCCCCTGTGACAATGTGGTCCTGATGGGTGACTTCAACCTGGTCCCGGACACTGGTATGGACAGGTTCACCCAGTCGGGTACTACTCGCCAGGGACTGGCGGAATGGGCGGAAACATACAACCTCACGGACGTCTGGCGGTGGAGATACCCGTTGACTCGGGCCTTCACCTGTCACTCGGCCACCCATAGATCCTTTTCACGTATTGACTTGGCATACGTGGGGGCGTCGGTTTTACCTAAGGTAAGGGACATTACTATTCTTCCCCGTGGGATCTCGGACCATGCCCCTTTACTCCTTTCATTGACCTTGACGACTGAACCAAACAGCACCCTGTGGAGGCTCTCCAGATTTTGGGTCTCAGACCCGGAGGTGGATCCCAAGTTTAAGGACTCCCTACGGTCTTATTGGGCGGATAATCCGGGTACGGCTGCGGAGACCACGGTATGGGATGCCTTCAAGGCCTCCTCCCGGGGCCACTACCAGTCCATTATTTCAGGAGTGAGGAGGGAGCGTAGGGCAGAGCTCACAAAAGTTGAAGGGGAGGCAGCTAGACAGGAGGCCCTTTATGTTAGTACCCGTGACTCTAACCACTACTCCCATCTCCAGTCCCTGACGCAACAGGCTGTCCTTCTGCGAACAGCCTTGACGCAGAAGAAGCTTCTTCATCAGTCCCAGCGCATTTTCGAGCAGGGAGAACGGACGGGGAAGCTTCTGGCCTGGCTGTCTAAGGAACACTCAGGCGCGTCTGCTATAGGCCAGATTAGGGACGGGGAGGGGGACCTCCACTCGACTCCACAGGAGATCAATAAATGCTTCACGGATTACTACCAACAATTGTATAGCTCCAGAGTGGCTTATGATGTGGCCGACCTGTTGAGATACCTGGAGGAGGTGGACGTCCCGGTTCTCACTCCCTCTTCCGTGCGCAAACTAGACGCCCCGATTAAAATAGAGGAGGTACAGGCAGCTTTGAAAATGATGCAGGGGGGAAAGACCCCGGGACCGGACGGTTTCCCGGTCGAATTCTACAAACTCTACGAGGAAGATTTGGCCCCCAGACTAAGGTCGCTTTTTGCTGGTGCATCGGAGTCGGGAGCTCTCCCGGACTCGATGAGCGAGGCAATAATTGTGGTCATCCCCAAGCCTGGGAAGGATCCAACCCTGTGTTCTTCGTATCGCCCGATATCCCTCCTCAACGTCGATGCAAAAATTTTTGCGAAAATCCTGGCCAACAGGCTTAACACTGTAATTACAGCCCTGGTCCACCCTGACCAGACGGGCTTCATGCCAGGCCGCGGCACCGATATTAACCTTCGTCGATTGCATACTCACCTGGCATTGGCTGGCCCTGGCGACCCCGGGGTGGTGGCCTCGCTCGACGCCGAGAAGGCCTTCGACTCGGTCGAGTGGGGCTACCTCTGGGCGGTTTTGACCCGCTTCGGGTTCGGTCCCCGCTTCATGTCCTGGATACAAATGTTGTATCCTCACCCTAGGGCACGTATTCGTACCAACGGGTCCCTGTCTGCCTCCTTCCCCCTGGAACGGGGGACCAGACAGGGGTGTCCGTTATCACCGGCATTGTTTGCCTTGGCCTTGGAGCCTCTGGCCGCGCACATTCGGCGCGACCCGGAGGTTCGGGGGATCAAGGTGGGTAACTTGGAGGAGAAACTGTCCCTCTATGCTGACGACGCCCTGTTGTACCTGGCGGACGCTTCCGCCTCCCTACGGAAAACGTTGTCACATTTTGAGGTGTTCGGCCGGTTTTCGGGCGTGTGTATCAACTGGGACAAATCGGTCCTGCTCCTGCTCCACCAGTCACTGTCCCGGGCGGACTCTCACACTCCTCTCCGGTGGGTGGATGAATTCACCTATCTGGGGGTGAGGGTGGGACTCGAGTCGGGGTCTTACCTAGACAAGAATGTTCTCCCAATGCTGGACCAACTGACCAAACGGTGTGCGACATGGCGTAACCTTCCCCTTTCACCGGTGGGTCGAGGGAACCTCATAAAGATGGTAATACTCCCCAAATTGCTTTATTTTTTTCGTCAGACCCCTGTTACCATCCCGAAGTCCTTTTTTCGACGGCTCGACAGTATAGTGATGGCGTTCGTCTGGGCTGGTAGCCCTCCTCGGGTTGCTAGACGTACTCTTTATCTTCCCCTCTCGGGGGGTGGGCTGGCCCTCCCAAATTTCTTGGCCTACTACTGGGCGGCGGTGCTAGTGACGGTCCGGTGGTGGTTTTCCCAGCCGCGACAAAATCCGGCAGTCAACCTAGAGGCGGCGGTTTTGGGATCCTATGCTGCCCTGTCCAACCTGGTGTTTCGGGGGTGCAGGGCTCATCCCTCTGTCACGAGGCCCATGGCGACGGTGGTTAGGGTGTGGGCGTCGTCCAGGGCTCGAATGCTGAAACCAAATACTGCCTCCCCACATACCCCGCTTTGGGGCAACCCACTTCTTCCCCACCTGAACACGGTCCCAGACCCGGTGGTCTGGGCCCGACGGGGGATCCTCACCCTCCGGCATGTGATGCCGGATGGTGTGGTGATGCCCTTTCAGGACTTGTGTCGGACCTATAAGGTCCCTTCCTCATTTGGCTTTAGATACACTCAGCTGCGACATGCATTGACGGCCCAGTTTCCGGACTCGGTGACGCTCGAGTCAGATTCGATAGAGCGTCTTCTGATCTCGGGGGTCATGGGGAAGCCCCTCTCATCCCTCTATTTGAGATTTACGGTGGCATACGACACGAACACGACGGGGACACTGACCAAATGGACTGCCGACATCCCGGATCTGGACGAAGAGATCTGGGAGGAATGTGTCTCCTCCTTTCTCCCGTCTATGATTGCCTCTAGAGACAGGTTCATTCAACTTAAATTTCTTCACAGGGCATACTACACCCCGCAGAGGTTGGCTAGGATTTATCCCTCCAGGTCCCCGGAGTGCACCAGGTGCCTGGGAGACACGGGCTCCTTCATTCATATGGTCTGGTCCTGCCCTAAGCTGGATCAGTACTGGAGGGAAGTGGCGGGGGTCCTATCGGATCGTTGTGGGATAGAACTAGTCATGGACCCAAAACTGTTCCTCCTAAGCTACCTGGGTGAGATTGAGGGAGACAGGTATACCAAACTGAGCATCACCTTTGCTCTGTTTTATGCTAGAAGGGAGATCCTACTTCGATGGCGGGGCTCTGATCTTCCCACTGTGTCCTCCTGGCTGGCCACGATCAACAGAGTGCTCCCACTATATAGGCTGACGTACGAGAGCAGAAACTGCCCAGCTAAATTTGAAAAGATCTGGTCAAAATGGATTGATTCCCCTGGCGACTTGGTTGACTCCCCCCCTGCTGTGTCCTGAATATTGAGGGGCTGTGGGTGGCCGGGGTTCCCCGTCCCCTGCCTCCCCTCCCCGCCCGCCTCGGCGTGCGGTGCCTCCCCCTCCCCTTCCCCCCCGGGGGGGGGGCGGGGGGGTGACGGGGCGGGGGCGACGGCCGGGGGACGCCGGCTGGCGATTCCCCCCGGGTGACGGGTTTTTGTCTGTGTTGTCTGTCCCATTGTGGATACTGCTGAACTAATTCCCCACCAATGTAGTCCTTTGTTTATGACATCTATGTATGAACTTATGCATTCTGAATAAGCCTTGTGATCTTTGTACTGTCATTTTCATGTGTGTGTTATTGTCTGTCACCAAAAATAAAAAACTTTAACTGTCAAAAAAAAATGGCTACTAAACAAAATTGGCATCCTTTTTTTCCCCACAAATAGAGCTTTCTTTTGGTGGCATTTGATCACCTCTGCGGTCTTTATTTTTTGCGCTGTAAACAAAAATAGAGCGACAATTTTGAAAAAAAATGATTATTTTTTACTTTTTGCTATAATAAATATCCCCCAAAAATATATATATATATAAAAAATCCTCAGTTTAGGCCGATACGTATTCTTCTACATATTTTTCGTAAAAAAATCGCAATAAGCGTTTATTGATTGGTTTGCGCAAAAGTTATAGCGTTTACAAAATAGGGGGTAGTTTTATGGCATTTTTATTAATATATTTTTTTTATAGTGATCAGCGACTTTTATCGGTACTGCGACATTATGGCGGACACTTCGGACACTTTTGACACATTTTTGGGACCATTGGCATTTTTACAGCGATCAGTGCTATAAAAATGCATTGGATTACTATAAAAATGCCACTGGCAGGGGAGGGGTTAACACTAGGGGGCGAGGAAGGAGTTAAGTATGTTCCCTGGGTGTGTTCTAACTGTAGGGGGGGGGTGGGACTCACTAGTGGAAATGACTGATCGCTGTTCATACATTGTATGAACAGACAATCAGGCATTTCTCCCCCTGACAGGACCGGGAGCTGTGTGTTTACACACACAGCTCCCGGTTCTCTCTCTGTAACGAGCGATCTCGTGTGGCCGGCGGTGATCGCGCCTGCCAGGCACGCGCGTCGGCACCAGGGGCGAGCGGGGGGCGCGCGTGCACGCCTCCGGTGGCGCACGCACGCCCCTATTGGCTGCTCGGCGAGATGACGTAGATCTACGTGATCTCGCCCAACAGAGCCGGCCTGCCACCGTATAACTGCGGCTGCTGGTCGGCAAGCGGTTAAGATGCATAAACCATTAGAGAGAACGGGTGCATGTTAGCACAGGAGATATGGATTACGCGTATCGTAGAGCCATATTTTTCCACCACACAGCTGATTGTAGCCATATTTGTTTAGCAGTAGGTCTTCAGAAGAGTGTGCTTGGCAGACCTTTAATAACGGGTTCCGTACAAAAGTACTTCCAAGTGCTAATTTTGATGTTTAGGACACACAGCACCGGAAGAACATTTCCCGCAGAGGCTTTGTTCCTCCATCCAATGCCCACTGAGACCGAATATTCGGAGACTCCTCTTTTTTCCGAGGGGAAGCTTTTTTACTTTATGTTTTGGCCAAAGAAAGTTGGAAGAACGCCTGGCAACATCCCGCTCTACAGAGGAGGAGAGAAGACCCAAGTCCCAAGAAGCAGGTCACAAGATTTTTAGTATTTACCGTGCGCCGAGCTGACTTAATCAAAGAGTTTAACATATGCACTGTTTTCTGGCAAAAAAAGATTCCGCTGATTGAAAATGATATATTTAGCATCATTCAGAAGCAATTAGAAAGTATTTTTAGATCCAAAGTTACATTAACATACTTTTAGAGTAGTGCAGTAAACACGTCAAAATTAGTCTGTGAAAGGTCTATGTCAAAACATATTAGGTGAAATTCAAAACTGCTCCTGATTGACGCCACACCAGTCCCAGTGTCACCACACCAATCCCAGTGTCACCACACCAATCCCAGTGTCACCACACCAGTCCCAGTGTCACCACACCAATCCCAGTGTCACCACACCAGTCCCAGTGTCACCACACCAATCCCAGTATCACCACACCAATCCCAGTATCACCACACCAGTCCCAGTGTCACCACACCAATCCCAGTGTCACCACATCAGTCCCAGTGTCACCACACCAATCCCAGTGTCACCACACCAATCCCAGTGTCACTAGACCAGTGTAAGCCAGAAACAGTGTTCCTGATTGCCACCACACCAATCCCAGTGTCACCACACCAATCCCAGTGTCACTAGACTGATCCCAGTGTCACCGCACCAATCCCAGTGTCACCAGACTGATCCCAGTGTCACCGCACCAATCCCAGTGTCACCAGACTGATCCCAGTGTCACTGCACCAATCCCAGTGTCACCAGACTGATCCCAGTGTCACCGCACCAATCCCAGTGTCACCAGACTGATCCCAGTGTCACCGCACCAATCCCAGTGTCACCAGACTGATCCCAGTGTAACCGCACCAATCCCAGTGTCACCAGACTGATCCCAGTGTCACCGCACCAATTGCTAATTTTGATGTTCAGGACACACAGCACCGGAAGAACATTTCCCGCGGAGGCTTTGTTCCTCCATCCAATGCCCACTGAGACCGAATATTCGGAGACTCCTCTTTTTTCCGAGGGGAAGATTTTTTACTTTATGTTTTGGCCAAAGAAAGTTGGAAGAACGCCTGGCAACATCCCGCTCTACAGAGGAGGAGAGAAGACCCAAGTCCCAAGAAGCAGGGCACAAGATTTTTAGTATTTACCGTGCGCCGTGCTGACTTAATCAAAGAGTTTAACATATGCACTGTTTTCTGGCAAAAAAAGATTCCGCTGATTGAAAATGATATATTTAGCATCATTCAGAAGCAATTAGAAAGTATTTTTAGATCCAAAGTTACATTAACATACTTTTAGAGTAGTGCAGTAAACACGTCAAAATTAGTCTGTGAAAGGTCTATGTCAAAACATATTAGGTGAAATTCAAAACTGCTCCTGATTGACGCCACACCAGTCCCAGTGTCACCACACCAATCCCAGTGTCACCACACCAGTCCCAGTGTCACCACACCAGTCCCAGTGTCACCACACCAATCCCAGTGTCACCACAGCAATCCCAGTGTCACCAAACCAGTCCCAGTGTCACCACACCAATCCCAGTGTCACCACACCAGTCCCAGTGTCACCACACCAGTCCCAGTGTCACCACACCAATCCCAGTGTCACCACACCAGTCCCAGTGTCACCACACCAATCCCAGTGTCACCACACCAGTCCCAGTGTCACCGCACCAGTCCCAGTGTCACCGCACCAATCCCAGTGTCACTGCACCAATCCCAGTGTCACCACACCAGTGTAAGCCAGTAACAGTGTTCCTGATTGCCACCACACCAATCCCAGTGTCACCACACCAATCCCAGTGTCCCCAGACCAATCCCAGTGTCACCACACCAGTCCCAGTGTCACCACACCAATCCCAGTGTCACCACACCAGTGTAAGCCAGCAACAGTGTTCCTGATTGCCACCACACCAATTCCAGTGTCACCACACCAATCCCAGTGTCACCACACCAATCCCAGTGTCACCACACCAGTGTAAGCCAGCAACAGTGTTCATGATTGCCACCACACCAATCCCAGTGTCACCACACCAATCCCAGTGTCACCAGACTGATCCCAGTGTCTCTGCACCAATCCCAGTGTCACTGCACCAATCCCAGTGTCACCAGACTGATCCCAGTGTCACCGCACCAATCCCAGTGTCACCAGACTGATCCCAGTGTCACTGCACCAATCCCAGTGTCACCAGACTGATCCCAGTGTCACAGCACCAATCCCAGTGTCACCAGACCAATGTAAGTCAGCAAGTGTTCCAGATTGTCACCACACCAATCCTAATTTCACCAGACCAATCCCAATGTCACCACACCAGTGTAAGCCAGCAACAGTGTTCCTGATTGCCACCACACTAATCCCAGTGTCACTAGACCAGTGTTATGCTGCATACACACGGTCGGAATTTCCGTCAAGAAAAGTTTGATATAAGCTTTTGGGTGGAAATTCTGACCGTGTGTAGGCTCCATCTGAATTTTTCTGTCAGAATTCTTGTATGCAATTCCGACGCACAAAAAAACATGTATGCTCAGAATCATTGAATTTTTCGGCTCATTGTGGTGTTGTACTTCACCGCGTTCTTGACGGTCAAATTTTGTGTGACCGCGTGTATGCAAGACAAGCTTGAGCGGAATTCCGTCGGAAAAAAATCCACGGTTTTCTTGTTGGATTTTCCGATTGTGTACCTGGCATAAGACATGTTCCTGATAGCCACCACACCAGTGCCAGTGTCACCACACCAGTGTAAGCCAGCAACAGTGTTCATGATTGCCACCACACCAATCCCAGTGTCACCAGACCAATCCCAGTGTCACCACACCAATCCCAGTGTCACCACACCAATCCCAGTGTCACCACACCAATCTCAGTGTCACCACACCAATCCCAGTGTCACCACACCAATCCCAGTGTCACCACACCAGTGTAAGCCAGCAACAGTGTTCATGATTGCCACCACACCAATCCCAGTGTCACCACACCAATCCCAGTGTCACCAGACTGATCCCAGTGTCACTGCACCAATCCCAGTGTCACCAGACTGATCCCAGTGTCACCGCACCAATCCCAGTGTCACCAGACTGATCCCAGTGTCACCACACCAATCCCAGTGTCACCAGACTGATTCCAGTGTCACCGCACCAATCCCAGTGTCACCAGACTGATCCCAGTGTCACCGCACCAATCCCTCCCAGTGTGACCAGACTAATCCCAGTGTCACCGCACCAATCCCAGTGTCACCAGACCAATGTAAGTCAGCAAGTGTTCCAGATTGTCACCACACCAATCCTAATTTCACCAGACCAATCCCAATGTCACCACACCACTGTAAGCCAGCAACAGTGTTCCTGATTGCCACCACACGAATCCCAGTGTCACTAGACCAGTGTCATGTCTATAACCGAGACATGGTTCGGTCCGGGCTCTGAAACAATTTTTGATGAGCTTATACCAGACAACTACAAAATTTTGCATAAAAATAGGGTGGGCAAAAGGGGAGGTGGTATTGCAGTCTTATATGACGAAAAATTATCTTGTACGGAGCTAGTTTTTCCTTCTCCAAAAACCTTTGAAAGTCTTATCATTAAATGCTCAGTCAATCCTTGCTCATCATTTACCCTGGTCACTATATATAGACCTCCAGAATATAGCGGCCATTTTGTCAAAGAATTTAATGAATATATTATGCAACTAACTGCTAACCAGGATAAATTAATAATTCAAGGAGACTTCAACGTTTGGTTAGAGCAGACTGAAGAACCACACGCCAAGGACCTCCTAGAAGACCTGGAGGGTATGGGGTTCGAGCAGAAAGTTCAGGGGCCAACTCATATCCTTGGACATCAGCTTGACGCTATACTCTCTAATGATCTTCAAGTCACAAATCTATCTACAACAGTGACAGGATGGACGGACCACTATCTATTAAAATACACTCTGCCAGACTTAGCCCCCAGAAAAAATACCTCAGGCCCCCCGATGGAAAGATCAAAGCCTTTCCGAAAACTTACAAAAATCAGCGATGAAACCTTTCATTCAGCCTATATTAACAGCCAAGGCAATTCAGAACAGAAGTTAGTCGACATTGAAAATGATTTGGAAAAATTAGAACAGGCCATGGATGCATTTGAACAAAAACTAATAAACACCCTTGACAAAGTGGCGCCCATCACTACGTCATACAATAGGCCTAGGAAATCTAAATCATGCCCTTGGTATTCATCCTCACTGGGAGAGTTAAAATCCAAAAGACGTCAGCTTGAACGCAAATGGATCAGAACTAACCACCCGCAGGACAAATTGGCCTACAGGAACCAGTGCAGAGTGTATAGCAAGCCCCTAAAACTCCAAAAAAGAAGCTATTATAATGCCCAAATAGCCCAAGCTATTAATAAAGAGGCTGAACTATTCAAAATCACATCCAGCCTCTTTAACAACAAAAAATACTTTTCTTCCATACCATCTTCAGATAAAATGTGCTCCAGCCTTCTTTTGTCATTTGAAGCCAAAATACAGAAAATCCGGACATCTACCAACCAGGCTATGCGACCCTTAGACCAACCAATATCATCTGGCTTCCATTCAGGTCTTATGCGATTTACAGATACTACCCCTGGGGAGATACTGAAAATTATCAGAGACTTAAAAGCATCATCATATCCGGATGATATCTGTCCCGGGTGGCTCATGAAGGCCAATGCAAAAACATTGGCCCTGGACATTTGCAAAGTTATTAACCTTTCTCTGCAATTAGGCATCGTCCCAGGAAAAATGAAGCATGCCATAGTAACACCCCTTCTGAAAAAGATGGGTCTAGACATAAATGACCCACTCAATTTCAGGCCCATTTCCGCCATCCCCTTCTTGGCAAAAATCCTAGAGCAAGTAGTCTTCAGGCAGCTACAAAACTATTTTGAGGGGGGTAACCTCTTCCATGACACCCAGTCGGGGTTTCGTCCGGGAAGAGGAACTGAGATATCTGTGCTGGCCATGCGAGAAAGACTATTGACAATCCGTGACGCAGGGGGGTCGGCAGCCCTGATTTTGCTAGACCTCTCCGCAGCATTCGACACTGTCGACTATAATATACTGTTGGACAGATTAAAAAATCTTTTTGGTCTTAACGGGGTGGTCCTGAGTTGGATACGCTCGTTTCTCCATGAGAGAACACAATGTGTCAAGATGGGAACACACCGGTCTACCCCAAGACCTCTGACATGCGGAGTTCCACAGGGGAGTGCTCTATCGCCACTCCTCTTTAACTGCTATGTTCGTCCTCTTGCTGACATCATCCAGAACAATAACTTGGAGTGTCAGCTTTATGCCGATGACACACAAATTCTGGTTGATTCAGCAAGAGGACCTCAGCAGCCAGTTCAGTTGGCGAAATGCCTGGTAGAAATACAGGACTGGATGGCTGGCAATAGGCTTGGACTGAACGCAGCTAAAACTGAAGTTCTATTAATTGGTCCTACTAGCCCCCTATTGCTGGCTGCTTGGCCTCTGTCTTTCGGACCCACACCCATTCCAGCCAAGCAGGTAAAAAACCTAGGAGTCATAATCGATGACACCCTCTCGTTTGTTCCCCACTTCAGAAACATCCTGCGGAATGCCAATTACCATCTAAGGCTCCTCAGAAAAGTAAAACATCTATTCACCCAAAATAACAGATCACTACTTGCCCAGGCTTTTATCCATTCCCGGGTTAGACGGGGCAAACGTATTCCTATTGGGTGCCCCGCAGAAATGGGCCCATAAGCTTCAGGTGGTTCAGAACCACACTGCTCGCTTTGTACTCGGTCTAGCGAGAAGAGACCATATTAGCCTGGCCAGGAGATCACTTCATTGGCTCCCTATCGAGCAGAGAGTGATCTTTAAAACACTCTGTATCTTCTTCCGTGCATACTGGGGACAGGGTCCCAAGTACTTACACAGCTTGGCGGTGCACTATGAACCCTCGCGCCCATTAAGATCCAAGACCCAACATTTAGCCACAGTCATTCCATCTAAACTTTCTTCCATGGGAGGCAAACGACTCCAGAGTAGGGGTGCCATGCTGTGGAATGCCCTCTCCTTGGAACTTAAGATGACATCTAACCTGCTCCTCTTCAGAAAAAAACTAAAGACGGAACTGTTCATCCAGGCCTATGGTTAAATTTATATTCTTTTCCCTCTTACAGTCCGCCCCCTCATTGAAGGGGCCACTTGCCTCTCCAATAACTATGATGTCCTCTACCCCTCCTCTAGTATCCCCACTGCTCCTTTTTTCTTTTATATTTTTTCTCATACACTTCACGGCTCATTCCTCTTGCTCCCCTAAGGGCTGGATACCCTTTCCTTTTACCGCCCTCTCTTCTCTTTTCTCCCTCTTCTTCACCACGAATTGATTCAAAGTTACATCTCACCAGCGGCGCTTAGACGCTCACTTCACAGTGGGCATTTGGCGCCTAATTAAGCTCAAAAATCAATCAATCAATGCTGCATACACACGGTCGGAATTTCCGCCAAGAAAAGTTCGATGTGAGCTTTTGGGTGGAAATTCTGACCGTGTGTAGGCTCCATCTGAATTTTTCTGTCAGAATTCTTGTATGCAATTCCGACGCACAAAAAAACATGCATGCTCAGAATCATTGAATTTTTCTCGGCTCATTGTGGTGTTGTACTTCACCGCGTTTTTGACGGTCAGAATTTTGTGTGACCGCGTGTATGCAAGACAAGCATGAGCGGAATTCCGTCGGGAAAAAAATCCACGGTTTTCTTGTTGGATTTTCCGATCGTGTGTACCTGGCATAAGACAGCAACAATGTTCCTGATAGCCACCACACCAGTGCCAGTGTTACCAGACCAGTGCAACCAGCATCAATGTTTCCGATTGCTAGCCACACCAGTGCCAGTGTCACCCAATCCAATGCAGCTAGCAACAGTGTTTGCCGCTATATCAGTACAGTGTCACCAGAGCAGTGTAAGCCAGCAAAAGTGTTCCTGATCACTTCGATACCAGCTCAGTATTGCCTCTGTCTGTCTCTTGTACTGATCCTGGCCAGTTCATGGATTACATTTCTGTCCGCTGCCTTGACTGATCCTTTGCTTATTGACCACGTTTCTGCCTGCCACCTAAATTGACTCATCTGCAGGTCCCACTGACTACGTTCATGTGAGATACCAGTGCCAGCCATTTGTACTCCTGGAACCACAGGAACTCTGTTTTTTTCTTTCTTTTAGCCTCCTGTACTTCTTGGCCAGTAACCATGGCATTCCTGGGGGCAGCCATATACCAGTAGGCTTGGCTTGCTTGGCTTTAGGAACTGGGACTGTTACGGGTGACACTACACTAAGCTATAGGTAACCAGGAATTTAGATGCCCCTAGAAAGCCTGAAGGTGCTCCTTGGATTTTGGGCCTCTCTGTGGCTAGGCTGTGTAAACGTCTCACACATGTGGTATCGCCATACTCAGGAGAAAGAGCAGATTGTGTTGTGTGGTGTAATTCTAAGTATGCGCATGATATGTGTGAAAAATATTTTATTACATGTACAACTTTATGTTTAAAAAATGTTTTTTTTATTTTTTTCTGAATTTTTAAAAAACTTGTGGCAAAAAAAAATCTTCAAAAGACTCTCTAAGATGTGGTATTTTTTGGGGGGTGTTTCCTGGTACTCCAGAGCCTCCAAACACCTGATAGGTAGTCAGGAAATTAGATGTGTCATTTATGCCACTAAAAAGCCCAAAGGTGCTCCTTGGATTTTGGGCCTCTCTATGTGACTAGGCTGTGTAAAAGTCTCACACGTGTGGTATCGCCATACTTAGGAGAAGGAGCAGAATGTGTTTTGGGGTGCAATTCTAAGTATGCCCATGCTGTGTGTGAGAAATATCTTATTAAAATTACAACTTTGTGTAAAAAATGAATTAAAATTTTCCTTCTGCATTTTCCAAAAACTTGTATCAGAAAATGAAGTCTTCAAACGACTCCCTGTGCTTCTTAAAAATACCTTGGGGTGTATACTCTCCAAAATGTGGTCATTTAGTGGGTGTTTCCACTGCCCTGGTGCTCGATGGCAAGGTAACCAGGAAAGCCTGAAGGTGCTCCTTGGATTTTGGATCTCTTTATTAGGTATGAGCTGAACACCCAAACCCCCCCCCCGGTTCGGTTCGCTCCAGAACATGCGAACAGGCAAAAAATGTGTTCGAACACACGAACACCGTTAACCACTTGTTTACAGGGCACTTTCACCCCCTTCCTGCCCGGACCAATTTTCAGCTTTCAGCGCTGTCACACTTTGAATGACAATTGCGCGGTCATGCAACACTGTACCCAAATGAAATTTTTATAATTTTTTCCCTACAAATAGAGCTTTCTTTTGGTGGTATTTGATCACCTGTCATGAAGATCCTGCCAGAAACAGGCGACTCAGACTTTGCGATTCCTGATCGCGGCTGCAACCGCGCATGCGTGCACGTATGCACACCTCTGTTGGAGCCAGGCGGGGTATTTAAAGCGGATGTGCCACTAAAGAAAATTATTAAAAGCCAACAGCTACAAATACTGCAGCTGCTGACTTTTAATATTAGGACACTTACCTGTCCTGGAGTCCAGCGCCGATCGCAGCAGAGGATGAGCGATCGCTCATCACTCTGCTGCTCCCCCCCGCCATCCTCAGTGAGGGAACCAGGAAGTGAAGCGCTCCGGCTTCACTACCCGGTTCCCTACGGCGCATGCGCGAGTCGCGCTGCGCCCGCCAATTTGCTCACACGCTGTGTGCTGGGAGCCGAGTGTTCCCAGCACACAACGGGCGACAGACGGGAAGTCAGAAAAACCTGTCTTTCGCCCGTATCGTGTGGCCGGAAGTGGGTGCAAATACCTGTCTTTAGACAGGTATCTGCACCCCCCTCCCCCTGAAAGGTGTCAAATGTGACACCGGAGGGGGGGTGGGTTCCGATCAGCGGGACTCTACTTTAGGGTGGAGATCCGCTTTAAGCCGGCCTCTCACACACCATCCCTGCTGTCTGCTCTACAGCATTGTGTATCTGAAACCTGATCTGAGACTTAACCTGTGAAAGACCCCGGCTTACCTGTGACTATTCCAGCCATCCGCCTGCACCTGATCCTTGGCCTGTTCTGACCACCCTTCTGTCTGCACCTCTGTACCTTGCCGTCCACCCCGATAACCGACCCGGACTGTCTGACCATCCAGTCTGCTGAATGATTCCAGTCTGTTCCTAGTTCCGGTCCAGCTGAACGATTCCAGTCTGTTCCTAGTTCCAGTCCAGCTGATCCAGTCTGCTGAGCTGATCCAATCTGCTGAGCTGATCTAGCCTGCTGAGCTGATCCAGCCTGCCGAGCTGATCCAGTCTGCTGAGCTGATCCAATCTGCTGAGCTGATCTAGCCTGCTGAGCTGATCCAGCCTGCCGAGCTGATCCAGTCTGCTGAGCTGATCCAGTTCCGGTATTCCAGTTCTTGCCAGGAAGCTTCTGCTGGACTGATTCACTTCCTCTTCTTGTTGATCCTGCCAGGCACCCGTGCCACTCCTTACTCCTATGCCTACTGTTACCCTACCAGGGGGCCACGAGTGGGAGCCCTAAGGGAGGCCGTATTCTGCTCACAACCATCAGGTATGTGACATCACCTCTGCGGTTTTTATTTCTTGCGCTATAAACAAAAGAAGAGGGACAGGTTTGAAAAAAAACACAATATTTTTTATTTTTAGCTATAATAAATATCCATTTTTTTTTTTTTAAACCAATTTTTTCTTCAGTTTAGTCCGATACGTATTCTTCTATATTTTTGGTAAAAAAAAATTGCAATAAACGTTTATTGATTGGTTTGCGTACAAGTTATAGCATCTACAAAATAGGGGATAGTTTTATGGCATTTGTATTATTATTATTTTTTTTACTAGTAATGGCGGCGATCTGTGATTTTTATCGTGACTGCGACATTGCGGCGGACACATCGGACACTTTTGACACATTTTTGGGAGCATTCACATTTATACAGCGATCCCTGCTATAAAAATGCATTGATAACTGTATACATGTGACTGGCAGGGAAGGGGTTAACACTAGGGGGCGAGGAAGGGGTTAATGTTTTCCCTAATTAGTGATTTTTACTGTGGGGGGAGGGGAGTGACTGGGGGAGGTGACCGATGGTTGTCCCTATATACAAGGGACACGGCATCGGTCCCCTCTCCCTGACAGGACGTGGATCTGTTTAGACCCCATCATTACACACACAGATCCACTTGCCTGCTCAGTTACTGAGCAATCGCGGGTTCCCCCTAGTGGTTTTTGAATGAATGAATGAATGAAAAACTTATATAGCGCGGCACATGCGAATTGAATCGCCTCTGGGCGCTTGTTGTTAGTGTCTCATGCCTTTCAGAAAAGCAGGGTCTTGATCTGCCTTCTGAAAGACAGGTGGTCTTGCTCCAACCGAATGCTGGTTGGTAAAGCATTCCAAAGCCTGGGGCCCTGGAAAGCAAACCTTCTTTCTCCTTTGGACTTGTATTTGGTTTTAGGAACCTTGACCAGATTTTGGTCGGTGGATCGCAGAATGCGGTTGCAATTGTGCGGTTTGATCTTGTCGCATAGATATCTAGGAGCCTTCCCATGGATGCACTTATGTGTCAGGCAGAGTGCTTTGAATGCAATTCTGTCTTTCACTGGCAGCCAGTGAAGGGATCTCAGTGAAGGGATCTCGGTGAGGGGATCTCGGTGAGGGGATCTCGGTGAAGGGATCTCGGTGAAGGGATCTAGTGAAGGGATCTCAGTGAAGGGATCTCAGTGAAGGTGAGATTGATTCCCAAGATTTTTTCCCAGTCACCAGTCTAGCGGCCGTATTCTGTACGACTTGCAGACGAGAGATTTGGTACTTTGGGAGTCCGAGGTAAAGGGCATTTGCATAGTCCAGCCTGGAGTTCACAATTGTTCCCACCACGACTGCTACGTCTTCTTTGGGAATAAATGGAATCAGTCTGCGTAGTAGGCGCATCAAATGGTGCGCCCCGCTGACTACTGACCCTATTTGTGCGTCCATTGTCATGAAGGTGTCAAACGTGACTCCCAGGCTTTTGACTTTGGAGCTAGGGGCGATGATTTGTCCCAGGATGGGAGACGGTGTCCAGTTTGTTGTCGGTGGTTTCTTCCGACTGGCATCGAAGATAAAGAGTTCTGTTTTAGCACTATTGAGTTTGAGATAACTCTTAGTCATCCAGTTTTCTATTGAAGAGAGACATTTCTCTAATCTTAGATGATGATCCTTTTTGTGGCAGATGCGAAAATACAACTGCGTGTCGTCTGCATAAGAGTGATAGAGTAGTTCTTGGCTACTGATAATATCAAAGAGAGGACGAAGATAGATATTAAACAGCACTGGAGACAAGGGGGATCCTTGGGGGACCCCACATGTCACCGTGCGTTTTTCAGATGTGAAGGATCCCAGTTTCACTGTTTGTGATCGGTTTCCAAGAAAAGAGGAGAACCATGGTAAGGCATCTTCTGAGACTCCGGCGACTTCTGTTAGTCGTCTCAGTAGCAATTTGTGGTCTACTGTGTCAAAAGCTGCGCTTAGGTCCAGCAGAACCAGGAGACAGGATTCTCCTTCGTCTGCGGCCTCGAGCGCATCATCCCATATTTTCAGTAAGGCCGTTTCTGTCCCGTGACCGGGACGGAACCCGGATTGAAATGGATCGAGTAGGTTGTGGGTGTCCAGATGCTGTTGCAGCTGATTTACCACCACTTTCTCCATTATCTTGGACAGAGCATTTAGACTTGTTATGGGACGGCGGTGAGTTGGGTCCATAGGATCCAAATTAGGTTTTTTCAAGATCGGCAGGATTGTGCCCTCTTTCAGCAGGGAAGGCACTATGCCTTCCTTAAATGACTGATTTATAAGCTGCGTGATCGGAGGCGCCAGGATGTCGGCACATTCCTTCAGTAGCTTGGTGGGAATGATGTCATTCGGTGCTGTGCTGTTGCGCAGCACACCAATGAATTTTTTTGTTGTATCGATGGAGATGGGTTCCAAAGTGAACTTAGTTGATTGTAGAGGCGTTCCGTCGTTGTTTTGATTGAAGACGGGGCTGAGTGGAGTATTGTTTTGCCGAATACTTACCCGAATTTTTTCAATTTTGTTGATGAAGAAATCCGATAGTTCATTGCAGAACTCTTGGGTGTCTGAAGTGGGAACTTCAAGACATCCCGGATTCATGGTCTGGGTGACCATCCTGAAGAGTTCGCGTGGGCGATTCATTGCGCTGTTAATCACCCTGGAGAAGTGAAGTTTTTTGGCTTCGAAAATTTCCTTGTGATAGCGCGTTGTTACTGCTTTGTAGAAGTTGAGGTGGTCTTCTGACGGACTTCTTTT
This sequence comes from Rana temporaria, assembly GCF_905171775.1. NCBI lineage: Eukaryota > Metazoa > Chordata > Amphibia > Anura > Ranidae > Rana > Rana temporaria. The sequence goes on along the minus strand of NC_053491.1, from coordinate 1,337,052 downwards.
CCAGGCGGCTTCCGCCCTTCTGCGCTCTTGCTTCAATAGCGACAGCTGGTTATTGAACCAGCTGGACTTTTTTGCCCGGCTGCGGAGTTTGCGCTTTGGTGCTGCTAAGTCGGCTGACTGTAGCAGAGCTGCATTTATGGCATCCAATGTATCTGAGGCTGCTAGCTGAGGAGGAAAAGCCCCAATTCGGTTTCCCAGGGTAGATCTGAAGAGTTCCGAGTGGAGCTTCCTCTGAGATCTAGCCCAGTGCATTGTCACCGGCTTGGGTACTTTCCTGACTAATGGAGTTCTGGGGATTATGAAGCTAATTGCATGGTGGTCTGTCCATGGCAAAGGTTCATTTCCCAAAATGTTTATTTTCAGATTTTGTCTGAAAATTAGGTCGAGTGTGTGACCTGAAGCATGCGTTGGTCCGCGTATAAGTTGTTGAAGTCCTAATCCTTCCAGGTGGTCGATGCAGGCATCCGCGATGGGATCCTGTGAGGAGTTAGCCCACAAATTGAAATCCCCGAGCAGCAAAAGATGATTGCCGCTAAGGGAGTAGGTGGAGATGAACTCCGTTAATGCTGATATCAACTGCGATTTGGGCCCAGGGGGCCTATAGCAGAGGAGAATATGAACGGTCTCCTGAGAATGAGCTTGAAGTTGAAGCGTAAGGGTTTCCATAAAAGGTAGAGGATTTTGAAGGACCGGTTTAGTGATTGCAATATGCGACTTATGAATCACCGCCAGTCCTCCTCCCCTTTGCCCTATTCTATTTTCCGTTAAGATGCGATAGTTTGCTGGCACCAGTTCTCCGAGAATGGTGTTGCAATCGTCCGACAGCCAACTTTCCGTAATAAAGAGGCAGTCTAGATCGTATTGTAGTAAGAAATCATGGATTTCTGATCGGTGTTTAACTGCTGATCTAGTGTTAAGCAAAGCACATGATATGTGCTTGAGCTGTGTTGAATGATTGAAATATTTGATGATCGATCGATGATCGAACCTCAAAAGTTGATCTGATTTTAAGGCTATTGTGGTGGCGGCAGGTAATGTAGTTGCGAATTGTCTCAGACCCCAAATGGTTTCTGCAGAGTATCGCAACTTAACCATTGTTGCCAGTCACCGAGGGCTGGAGTGCGGGCGTAGGGTGAGAGAGGATTCAAGAATCCTAGCTCAAGGGAAATAGGGTTTTATTTTTGGTCCAGAGGAAGGCAAAAAAAACCCTGGGCAAGCTGGCCAATGTGCTGCGGCAGGGAAAAAAAATTCCTTCCTGATCCCTGAAGGCGATCGGCTCAAAACCCTGGATCAAAAGACTGACGGCTTATGGAGGGGAAAAAGGGGGGGGGATGCTGGGTGTCGCTGCTGCTGGGGTATACCAAAATAATGGCCGCCAGGCAAAGCACAGGACCCGGGCTGGGGGGGGGGGCTGTCAGCTTGGTAAAAATGATATTTACCGATGAATTTGCTGAACAGGGGGCCTCTGGGGGTGTGGGGGTGAATAACCAGAGCAAACTGTGCTTAGGAATTTAGTGTAGGAAGAAAAGAACGGCGCGCCGGTAGGCCGCGGCTGAAGCCGCGGACTTTCCTAAGGTGCGGCGGCCGCGAGAAGGAGCAGGCTGGCGCGGGGGTGCAAGAGCACCAAAAAACGCCGGAAATACACCCAGGGGGGGTGACTTGGGACTACCACAAAGCGGGTGGCCGTGCGGGCGATAGATGCCGGCAAGAAATAGTATAGAAAGCCGCAGTGTGGGGTCTGTGTGACGGCTGCCCTGATAAGGACGGCCGTCAGTGGATCCCCAAGATGACAGGCCCTGAGAGGCAGGGTCTTACCTGCGGAAGAGAGGAGTCCTCGTGGAGAGCGAGATGCTGGTTCCTGGGTCCAGGGAGCTTGTTTCCTGGAGCGTCTAGCCTAGCAGCTGCCTAGCCTCTGACTGCCAGGTCTGGGTGGAAGCAGGCTCGTATGCGGAAGGTCCGAAGCGCCCTACTCCACCGCTGACACTGACTGACTGATCTGACTGACTGACTGACTGAATGTACACTCACTTTTTAAAGGCGTGACGTCATATGACGTCCACCAAGGATAACAGAGTCTTCCTCCCGCCGTCTTTCGACGGCGGGCGGTTGACAAGTGGTTAAAGTCTATGGGAGATTAACATGAAAAATCAAAAAAGAAAAAGTGTGAATTTTAAAGGTTAATATGCAAGTTATTGTCATGAAAAGGGTTTGGGGACCTGGGTCCTGTCACAGGGGAGGGTTTGGGGACCCGGGTCCTCCTGCCCCAGGGGAGTTTGTGGGGACCCGGGTCCTCCTGCCCCAGGGGAGTGTTTGGGGACCCAAGTCCTTACCCAGGGGAGTTTGTGGGGACTAGGGTGACCACGTGTCCCGGATTGCCCGGGACTGTCCCTTAATTAATGCTTGTGTCCCGTGTCCCGGACACACTCATTACGGGACAATACAGAGTCCCGGAATTGGCCTGGGCAGATCTAATGCCCCCTAAAATAGTCTTTGTATACATCCTCTCTGTCTCAGCCTGTGATGGACCCCTAGCTGACAGAGAGTGAGACCCCTATTCACCACTGGCTCAGTGCCCAAACTGGTTGCTACCTGCCTCCCGCTTGGCGTGTAGCAACCAGTGACGTCAGAGTAGGAGAGAGGGAGAGACCTATCACAGCGGATGAGAGTTTAACTTCCTCCTCCGCGCCTTCTGTTCAGCTCCACCCACCTCCTCGTGTATGTTTTGGAGTCCAGCCAGGCAGAGGCATGCAGAAGAAACATTGGACTGTGAGACAGACTGCAGTGTAGAAACTAAGGCAAGTAACATTGCAAAGCACTGACCAGCAGATCCATCCGTGTAATAATCCTGTCGGCTCTCCCCCAGCAGTCAGAGTTCAGTAAGAAAGTGGAGTGGGTGTCTGCACAGGACACGCAGAGGCTTGCTCCAGGCTGAGTAAGATAAGGCAGATAAGGGTCGGCAGGAGAAGACACTGACACCCTGGATGGAAGGAGGAAACATCCTTAGATATCAGGGCAGGGTTCATGCTGGGACTTGTAATCCTTCACTTTTGGGGATGTGACTCCCCCCCCCCCCAAAAGTGAAGAACTACAGGTCCCAGCATGAACCCCTCAGAGCTGAAGATGTTTCCTGCACACATGATAACTCCTCTCATCCAGCCTTTCATGTTCTGCCACCTTTTCACCTTCTAGTCTTGTTACCCCCCTCTGTATACCAAGCAATCCTCTCAGGAGTGGCTCATCAGCGACTATCACAACCTCAGAATCCTGCCAGCATTCCATTCATTGCTCCTTCAAACTGCCAGAAATGTTTTAGTTACTCCACTGCAGCGGTGTAACTACAGGGGGCGCCATTGCAACCCAGCCTCATACTCCAGGATGGTCCATGCAGCTTCCTTCTAAACCTGGATAAGAGGGGCGGCATATAGAGGAACCGATGCCCCCCATGTTCTTCTTGCAGCCACTGAATGCCTGCAGGAGGTAAAGGAGGAAAAGCGGGCATTCAGTGGCTGCAAGAAGAACATGGGGGGGGGGCATCAGTTTCTCTATATGCTGCCCCTCTTATCCAGTTTCCTTCTGCTGCCCACAGGTCCCTCAACACTCTCCTGGCTGATCTTCCCCAGTAACTTCTCTGCTCTCTCCCACCTCACCCCCCATTCTCCAACCCCCTGCTGTCCTCTGGTCCCACCTGTGCTGTTCTCCAGTCCCCCATCATGTGCTGTTCTTCAGTCCCCCCTCCTGTGCTGTGCTCTGGTCCCACCTGTGCTGTTCTTCAGTCCCCCCCCCCTCCTGTGCTGTTCTCCAGTCCCCCACCCGTGCTGTTCTCCAGTCCCCCACCCGTGCTGTTCTCCAGTCCCCCACCTGTGCTGTTCTTCAGTCCCCCCCCCCCTCCTGTGCTGTTCTCCAGTCCCCCACCTGTGCTGTTCTCCAGTCCCCCACCTGTGCTGTTCTTCAGTCCCCCCCCCTCCTGTGCTGTTCTCCAGTCCCCCACCCGTGCTGTTCTCCAGTCCCCCACCCGTGCTGTTCTCCAGTCCCCCACCTGTGCTGTTCTTCAGTCCCCCCCCCCCTCCTGTGCTGTTCTCCAGTCCCCCACCTGTGCTGTTCTCCAGTCCCCCACCTGTGCTGTTCTCCAGTCCCCCACCCGTGCTGTTCTCCAGTCCCCCACCTGTGCTGTTCTCCAGTCCCCCACCCGTGCTGTTCTCCAGTCCCCCACCTGTGCTGTTCTTCAGTCCCCCCCCCCTCCTGTGCTGTTCTCCAGTCCCCCACCTGTGCTGTTCTCCAGTCCCCCACCTGTGCTGTTCTCCAGTCCCCCACCTGTGCTGTTCTCCAGTCCCCCACCCGTGCTGTTCTCCAGTCCCCCACCCGTGCTGTTCTCCAGTCCCCCACCCGTGCTGTTCTCCAGTCCCCCACCCGTGCTGTTCTCCAGTCCCCCACCCGTGCTGTTCTCCAGTCCCCCACCCGTGCTGTTCTCCAGTCCCCCACCTGTGCTGTTCTCCAGTCCCCCACCTGTGCTGTTCTCCAGTCCCCCACCTGTGCTGTTCTCCAGTCCCCCACCCGTGCTGTTCTCCAGTCCCCCACCCGTGCTGTTCTCCAGTCCCCCACCCGTGCTGTTCTCCAGTCCCCCACCCGTGCTGTTCTCCAGTCCCCCACCCGTGCTGTTCTCCAGTCCCCCACCCGTGCTGTTCTCCAGTCCCCCACCCGTGCTGTTCTCCAGTCCCCCACCCGTGCTGTTCTCCAGTCCCCCACCCGTGCTGTTCTCCAGTCCCCCACCCGTGCTGTTCTCCAGTCCCCCACCCGTGCTGTTCTCCAGTCCCCCACCCGTGCTGTTCTCCAGTCCCCCACCCGTGCTGTTCTCCAGTCCCCCACCCGTGCTGTTCTCCAGTCCCCCACCCGTGCTGTTCTCCAGTCCCCCACCCGTGCTGTTCTCCAGTCCCCCACCCGTGCTGTTCTCCAGTCCCCCACCCGTGCTGTTCTCCAGTCCCCCACCCGTGCTGTTCTCCAGTCCCCCACCCGTGCTGTTCTCCAGTCCCCCACCCGTGCTGTTCTCCAGTCCCCCACCCGTGCTGTTCTCCAGTCCCCCACCCGTGCTGTTCTCCAGTCCCCCACCCGTGCTGTTCTCCAGTCCCCCACCCGTGCTGTTCTCCAGTCCCCCACCCGTGCTGTTCTCCAGTCCCCCACCCGTGCTGTTCTCCAGTCCCCCACCCGTGCTGTTCTCCAGTCCCCCACCTGTGCTGTTCTTCAGTCCCCCACCTGTGCTGTTCTTCAGTCCCCCCCCTCCTGTGCTGTCCTCTGGTCCCACCCTGTGCTGTTCTTCATCCCCCCCCCCTCCTGTGCTGTTCCTGATTTGGAGGAACTGTCCCTCATTTAGAGCATTGTCCCTCTGCCCCTCTGTTCCTCTTTCCTCCTTGTGTGTCCCTCAAGGAGCCAATATAAGAGAATAGTAGTGGTAAAAAAGCACCTGTGGGTTTAACCAGTTTTTCTTTGTTTATAATTCTCCTACATATTTTTGCTAATAGGTGTCCTTCATTCCCATCTCAGAAAGTTGGGAGGTGTGCCTCTATCCATCCCACTGCCCCTCTGACTACTCTGTGCTCCGACCACTCAGTTGTTTTTCTTGATGCCTAGGGCCCACTTTTGATCTCGCACATGGGCCCGCTGATTTCATACGCCCCTGCCCCAAAAATCTGCAAAAAATGGGGGGGGGGGGGGGGTGTCCCTGAATGGCAGTTTGGAAATGTGGTCACCCTAGTGGGGACCCGGGTCCTCCTGCCCCAGGGGAGTGTTTGGGAACCCAAGGCCTGCCCCAGGGGAGTGTTTGGGGACCCGGGTCCTGCCCCAGGGGAGTGTTTGGGGACCCGGGTCCTGCCCCAGGGGAGTGTTTGGGGACCCAAGTCCTTCCCCAGGGGAGTGTTTGGGGACCCGGTTCCTGCCCCAGGGGAGTGTTTGGGGACCCAAGTCCTTCCCCAGGGGAGTGTTTGGGTACCCGGGTCCTGCCCCAAGGGAGTGTTTGGGAACCCGGGTCCTGCCCCAGGGGAGTGTTTGGGGACCGGGTCCTGCCCCAGGGGGAGTGTTTGGGAACCCGGGTCCTGCCCCAGGGGAGTGTTTGGGAACCCGGGTCCTGCCCCAGGGGAGTGTTTGGGAACCCGGGGCCTGCCCCAGGGGAGTGTTTGGGAACCCAGGGCCTGCCCCAGGGGAGTGTTTGGGAACCCAGGGCCTGCCCCAGGGGAGTGTTTGGGAACCCGGGTCCTGCCCCAGGGGAGTGTTTGGGAACCCGGGTCCTGCCCCAGGGGAGTGTTTGGGTACCCGGGTCCTGCCCCAGGGGAGTGTTTGGGTACCCGGGTCCTGCCCCAGGGGAGTGTTTGGGTACCCGGGTCCTGCCCCAGGGGAGTGTTTGGGTACCCGGGTCCTGCCCCAGGGGAGTGTTTGGGGACCCGGGTCCTGCCCCAGGGGAGTGTTTGGGGACCCGGGTCCTGCCCCAGGGGAGTGTTTTGGGGACCCGGGTCCTGCCCCAGGGGACATGTATCAATGCAAAAAAAAGTTTTAAAAACAAAAGTTTTTTTCGGGAGCAGTAAATTTAATAATGCTTAAAGTGAAACATTCCTTTAAATGTTGTACCTGGGGGGGTGTCTATAGTAAGCCTGTAAAGTAGTGCTTGTTTCCCGTGTTTAGAACTGTCCCTGCACAAAATGTCATTTCTAAAGGAAAAAAAATCATTTAAAACTACTCACGGCTATTCATGAATTGTCGGGTCCCGGCAATACAGATAAAGGTCATTGAGAAAAACGTCATTGACCCCCCCCCCCCCCCAGTCCATTACCAGCCCAAAAGGTTTCACCACCGCACCAAAAACCTACATAGTATGGAGACCGTCAGAAGACGGGAAACCAGAGGCTGGGCGCCCTAGGTGCTGCCTAGTTTGCCCCATATTACCATAGACCTTGCCCCATCGGAACACACTGGGGTGGATTTAGTAAGCAATTGCGTCTGCGTATCCATAGTTACGCAGCGCAATTGCTTAGTTGCGCCGGCGTAACGACTTTTCTGTATTCAGAAAGCTCGTTACGCCGACTGCAGCCTAAGATATGACTGGCATAAGGCTCTTATGCCGTCGCATCGTAGGCTGCATTCTTACGATGGCCGCTAGGGGGCGTTCCCGTAGTGGTCAGCGTAGAGTATGCAAATTGCATACGAACGCCGATTCACAACCCTACGCGCGCCCGCCGTACGCATTTTACGTCGTTTGCGTTCGTCGGGTTCCGCGTAAGGCTGCTCCTGCTATTAGCAGGGGCAGCCAATGCTAAGTATACCCGTCGTTCCCGCGTCGCGATGTTTTGAAAATTACGTCGTTTGCGTAAGTGAATCGTGAATGGCGCTGGACACCATTTACGTTCACGTTAAAGCAAACGACGTCCTTGCGACGTCATTTGCCGCAATGCACGTCGGGAAAGTTTCCCGACGGAGCATGCGCACTACGTTCGGCCTAATTTAAATGATCCACGCCCCCTACGGGATCATTTAAATTACGCGCGCTTACGCCGGCCATTTTTACGGAGCGCCCACGCAAATTACGAAGCTGCTGCTCCGTGAATGAAGCGTAGCGCAGGTAATTTACGGAGGCGCAGTGTAAGAACGGTACGCTGCGCCTCCGTACTAGTAGTGCGCGCCCCTACCTGAATCCACCCCACTGGGAACATGCTTTCCTTACAGATCCGGCTGTAATCAGGAGAGGTGAGGACCGGCCCTGATATCGCCTACGGCAGCCAATCACAGATGAAGAGAGTCAATTATTAATGGGCGAGATGATAATGGACATTAATTAGTTGTCTCTCCAATCATCACATGTAGAGGGAAGGAGGAGGAGGAGTTTTCATGCCGCCCGCCCGTCACACAGAACTCTATTCAATGATTGATAAGACGACTTCAATAATCATTTCAGGTGAGTGATAAAACCTTTTCATTTGCTGCGCTTGTTATATTTCCGCCATTATTTCTAACCGTCTATTGATTGGCTCTGCGCGGGGAAGAGACACTTGTTAATGTTCATTAATTTGCCTCATTGAATGAAGACGGCAACTCAAGGATGAAGACATTGAATCCCATCCACCTACAGCATGCATATTACTATATTCATATTACATTGTCACCAAACATTGTGCGATGTCTACAATGACGCGCCTTCGCAATTTCATGTCCTTGAAGATCATGCTTAGTGAGGACGCAACTCAAGTGTAGCACCTTCCGTATGTTTAAGGGCTTATTTTTCTTGCTTCTATTCAAAAGTAAAGTAAAAAAAAAAAAATCATACAGAAAGTTTCCTTTGCCGGGGTTCTTGGCATTAAAATGACAAATATAAAAATATAATAATAATAAAAAAAAAAATAATAATAAAAAAAAAATGACAAATATAAATTTCCAGACTTTTGGCTATGCGGACTCCGTAGTCCCTGATCATGTCTCCGCACAGACTCACCTAGGTAGATTCACAAAGAGTTAGGCCGGTTTATCTACAGATAAGCTGACCTAACTCTGAATCTACGCCGGCCTATGTTTAACCCCTTGCTTACTGGGCACATAAACCCCCTTCGTTCCCAGGCGAAATTTCAGCTTCCAGCACTGCGTCGCTTTAACTGACAATTGCGCGGTCGTGCGACGTGGCTTCCAAACAAAATTGACGTCCTTTTTTCCCCACAAATAGAGCTTTATTTTGGTGGTATTTGATCACCTCTGCGGTTTTTATTTTTTGCGCTATAATCAAAAAAAGAGCGACAATTTAAAAAAAATATATATATTTTTTACTTGTTGCTATAATAAATATCCAATTTTTTAAAAAAAAAACGATTTTTTTTCTCAGTTAAGGCGATACGTATTTTTCGACGTATTTTTGTCAAAAAAAAAAAAATCGCAATAAGCGACTGGTTTGCGCAAAAGTTATAGTGCCTACAAAATGGGGAACAGAATTATGATTTTTTTTCATTATTTTTTTTTTACTAGTAATGGCGGCGATCTGCGATTTTTATTGGGACTGCAATATTGCGACGGACGTATCGGACACTTTCGACACAAATTTGGGACCATACACATTTATACAGCGATCAGTGCTATAAAAATGCACGAATTACTGTATAAATGTGACTGGCAGGGAAGGGGTTAACACTAGGGGGCATGGAAGGGGTTTAATGTATTCCCTGGGTGTGTTCTAACTGTGTGGGGAGGGGGGTGACTGGGGGAGGTGACCGATCTGTGTCCCTATGTACAAGGGACACAGATCGGTCTCCTCTCTCCCTGACAGGACGTGGAGCTCTGTGTTTACACCCCATCATTACACACAGAGCTCCACGTCCTGCTGTGTGCCCGACGATCGCGTGTACCCGGCGGACATCGCGGCCGCCAGGTACACGCATCGGCTTCCCAGCGATGCGGCGGCACAGTGGTTACCCGCCGCACGCCACCCAGTGGCGGGTAACCACCTGAGAACCGCGCTGTTGACGTCTTTTGTCAATAGCGCAGGGCTCAAGTGGTTAAGTGTATTCTCTAACAGAGATACGCTTAAACATATCTAAGATACGACAGCTTGCGCCGTCCTATCTTAGATTGCAATGTTTTGGCTTACCGCTAGGTGGCGCTTACATTGCGGCCGGCGTAGATTATGTAAATGAGCATTTACGACGATTCCCGAACGAACGCGAGCCCACCGCAGTCGATTAACGCCATTTCCGTAAGTGATAGGCCGCCTAAAGTTATTCCACCTATGAGGTGGAATAACAATGTTAAGTATGGCCGCCGTTCCCGCCGCGAGGTTCGAATTTTTTACCTTGTTTGCGCAAGTCGTCCGCGAATCGGGATTTACGTCGTTTACGTACGCGTCGAAATCAATAGGCCCGTACGGCGTACTTAGCCGCAATGCGCACTGGGAAATGTAGTCGCCCGGCGCATGCGCAGTGTCAAAAAACGTCAAAAAACGTGAGGTCAAGCCTCATTTCCATACAACACGCCCCCCTCCAAGTCATTTGAATTAGGCACGCTTACGCCCGCTCGTTTTAGGCTACGCCGCCGTAGATTAGCAGGTAAGTGGTTTGAGAATCACTACTAGCCTAACTAATTTACGGCGGTGTAGCCTAAAAAGACTAGGCTACGCCACCCTAAAGTTAGGCGCCCCTACGTGATTCTACCTAACCATGTCAAAGAATTCAGCTCCAGGACAAACCGCTCAATGTGGCTTGCACCCAGAGGCAGCTCTTTAATAAGGTAAATTAGGTGGTCGCCTAAGGCCTCAAACTCACAGGGGCCTTGCGGCTGCCTAACTTACCCAAGGCATTACCCCAGTTTTGAGGAACAGGGGACCTTAATGCTGCTGTGCTCAGGCACTGTTCCTTTGAGAGGAAGCTGTTCGGTGAGGAGTTTGCCTGAGGAGAGCCAATGAGAGGCTGGCAATCCAATAGGGTCTCGACCATCCACCGGGGATCAAGGTAACCGGACACTGAAAGGCTGGACGTTGCTCACCTGTCAGTCGGTAACCTACCTGAAGGAGATCCAGGTGCAAAAGTCTATTAAGGAGGATCACCTCCGCTACCTCAATTCTAAGGAGGGTGGCAGAGACTTTTCCTCTAAGTTCCGAGTGATACTCCGGCTGCTGGGTCAGTGAGAGAGGCCTGTCCGGGTCAGTGAGAGGGGTCTGTCCTGGTCAGTGAGAGAGGCCTGTCCGGGTCAGTGAGAGAGGCCTGTCCGGGTCAGTGAGAGAGGCCTGTCCGGGTCAGTGAGAGAGGCCTGTCCGGGTCAGTGAGAGGGGTCTGTCTGGGTCAGTGAGAGAGGCCTGTCCGGGTCAGTGAGAGAGGCCTGTCCGGGTCAGTGAGAGGGGTCTGTCTGGGTCAGTGAGAGAGGCCTGTCCGGGTCAGTGAGAGGGGCCTGTCCGGGTCAGTGAGAGAGGCCTGTCCGGGTCAGTGAGAGAGGCCTGTCCGGGTCAGTGAGAGAGGCCTGTCCGGGTCAGTGAGAGAGGCCTGTCCGGATCAGTGAGAGGGGTCTGTCTGGGTCAGTGAGAGAGGCATGTCCGGGTCAGTGAGAGGGGCCTGTCCGGGTCAGTGAGAGAGGCCTGTCCGGGTCAGTGAGAGAGGCCTGTCCGGGTCAGTGAGAGAGGCCTGTCCGGGTCAGTGAGAGAGGCCTGTCCGGGTCAGTGGGAGGGGCCTGTCCGGGTCAGTGAGAGAGGCCTGTCCGGATCAGTGAGAGGGGTCTGTCTGGGTCAGTGAGAGAGGCCTGTCCGGGTCAGTGAGAGAGGCCTGTCCGGGTCAGTGAGAGGGGCCTGTCCGGGTCAGTGGGAGGGGCCTGTCCGGGTCAGTGAGAGAGGCCTGTCCGGGTCAGTGAGTGAGGCCTGTCTGGGTCAGTGAGAGAAGTCTGTCTGGGTCAGTGAGAGAGGCCTGTCCGGGTCAGTGGGAGAGGCCTGTCCGGGTCAGTGAGAGAGGCCTGTCCGGGTCAGTGGGAGGGGCCTGTCTGGGTCAGTGAGAGAGGCCTGTCCGGGTCAGTGAGAGAGGCCTGTCCGGGTCAGTGAGAGAGGCCTGTCCGGGTCAGTGAGAGAGGCCTGTCCGGGTCAGTGAGAGAGGCCTGTCCGGGTCAGTGAGAGAGGCCTGTCCGGGTCAGTGGGAGAGGCCTGTCCGGGTCGGTGAGAGAGGCCTGTCCGGGTCAGTGAGGGAGGCCTGTCCGGGTCAGTGAGAGAGGCCTGTCCGGGTCAGTGGGAGGGGCCTGTCCGAGTCAGTGAGAGAGGCCTGTCTGGGTCAGTGGGAGGGGCCTGTCTGGGTCAGTGGGAGAGGCCTGTCCGGGTACACTAAGCGCAGCAAAAGAGCACCTGTCATGGACATTCCGTTACTGCTACTTTCACTATACAGCCCTAGACATCGGAGGAGCCACGAGGCAACATGCCACCCAAAACAAACCAGCAGCTCCTTCGGGGGTAGTGCTACACTTCAATTAGGTTTTAAGTGTGTAAAATAAATGCAAATTTCTTTAAAAGCTTTGCAGAGAAGCCATGTGGGGGAGGGGACACAGCAAACATGTGGAAGAAGGTGCTCTGGTCAAATGACACCTAAATGTAACTTATTGGCCTAAAAGAAAAACGCTATGTGTGGGGAAAACTAACACTGCACATCCCCCTGAACACACCATCCCCACCGTGAAACATGGTGGTGGCAGCATCATGTGGTGGGGATGGTTTCTTCAGCAGTGACAGGGAAGCTGGTCAGAGTTGATGGGAAGATGGATGGAGACAAATACAGGACAATCTTAGAAGAAAACCTGTTAGAGTCGGCAAAAGACTTGAGACCGGGGCGGGGGTTCACCTTCCAGCAGGACAACGACCCTAAAGTACAGCCAGAGCTACAATGGAAAGGTTTAGATCAAAGCCTATTCATGTGTTAGAATGGCCCAGTCACAGTCCAGACCTAAATCCCATTGAGAATCTGTGGCGAGACTTGAAAATTGCTGATCACAGACGCTCTCCATCCAATCTGACAGAGACAGAGATATTTTACAGAGAAGAAGAATGGAGGAGAAATGTCCCTCTCTAGATGTGCAAAGCTGGTAGAGACACCCCCAAAAAGACTTGTAGAGAAAGGGGGTTCTACAAAGTATTGACTCCGGGGGGCGCCATACAAATGCCCCTCCCCCACACACTTTTCACAGATTTATTTGTATCATTTTCCTTCCACTTCACAATTATGTGACACTTTGTGCAGGGGCGGACCTAGAGTTTAGTCTTGGGAGGGGCACTGCCAGAAAATATGTTTTTTGGTGGCAATTTACCGGGGAAATTACTGATGTTGGCGCTCCAATCATCAAGGCGCCATGGTTGTTATGGTGTCAGGGTGATTGAAGCGCATTATTTCTATTATTATAAATTGTAATAAAATATGAAATGGTTCAACTCACCATAATGCCGAATCAGTGGGAACCCCGAGTGTCACCCGCCACGTTGCCTGCCACACGTTGTGGATTGTCACTTTCCTGCTAAGGTGTTCTCTTGCTGTGTTCCAGAGTCAGGCAGCAGAAGAGAGATGATGTCATCTCTCTGCTGCCTGCACAGTGAGGGCGGAACTGCAGGGAGGCAGGGCGGGCAACAAGCGGTGAGAGATGATATCATCTCCCTGCTCCCCTGCCTGCCAGCTCCCTGATTGGCCAGCAGCTCGCCCGCTCTCCGACCGAGCCGCCTGTGCTGTCACCCGCATTCTCGGAGGGGCCAATCACCCTGTTGCCTCCCATCCTGGATCTGCCCCTGACTTTCTGTTGGTCTATCACAGGGGTGCCCAACCTTTTGAAGAGTGAGGGCCACTTAAGCAAGAGAGAGCCGAGAAGAAACTGTAATGTCCACACTTTAGATGTCTATTTCTGTGCTTTATTACCCAACGGGGTAAAATGATAAGAGTGGTAGTAGTTGAGAAAAGTAGAAGGGATAGTAAGTAGTAGGTTCAGGCATATGTAGCGCCCCCTTACTTTTCAGTATGGGCGCTACGCTAGAGTAAGTTGGAGTGGGAGGATTGGTTTGCTCCCGTTCACATTTTATGGAAATTTAGGCTGTTGCTAATTTTTCAGAATTTGTCCTGTGGGTCAGTCTGCGCTCCGGGGGTGCGTTATCACCCCCGGGCGGCAGCTGGCGCTAGAGGGGTTCTGACAGACCCACCTTCTCTCATCAGCCAATCAGAGGAGTTCTTCCCTCGTTGGGCATGCTGGGAGGGGGATATATCTGGGCAACCGCCTTTTGGCCGCTCTGTTCTGTGCGGGGCCCGAGTTCCAGGTGCGGTAACCAACTTCAGGGTGCGCGCATCCATGGGCCCCGCCACCGTGGCCCGCTTTACTGGGGTCACGCACCATGCAGAGCCTCATCCCAACCAAGAGAGGAGCCCCAGCGTCTGGCTGGGTCCCAACCTTCTGCTGAGAGGATCCTAAACCGGGAGCTGTGTGATGGGGGATTGGCTCGGGAGAACCTAGAATCAGAGGTTGTCCAGGAGGCCTAGACCAACCATCGGGGATCCGGTCACCACACCGTATGACAGGTATGCTCAGGCTGTCAGTGGGTGACACTATCTGAATTGACTGGGAGGATTCACTCAATCTAATTTCACAAATCTCAAATTGTCAGGCCTGTGGCAGAGGCCTGATCCTCCCAGTGATTCTTGAGTGGCGCTCCGGCTGCCAGGCCTGGATAGACGCCCGTCCGGGGGCACATTACCCACCCTGATTGTGGTGGCGACCAATTGGGTTCCATTATTGCTGAGAGTAGGCTTGCTCTCTCTTTCATATCCAAGGCCTGATACTAAAGTTCTCTCTGTGCTCATCAACTTTTCCCTATCGTGTGTCATGTTGATGTTGGCCATGTTGGGCCGTGGGAATAAAGCATTGAAAACTCAATTGACGTCTGGACACTTGCTCTTTATTCACACTCACAGCCATCACCCCTAGACCAAGTCAAGAAGGTAACTTAATAGGCCGATCCCAAACTAAACAGCGGCTCCTTCGGGGGTGAGCGCTACACATATAACTGTTTGGAAGCAATCCTGCTTCCAGCGGTAAACTCTCAACGCCACTCTAGCCAGAGCGAGTATTGTGCATCTGGATAGGCCTCTCTCACCAGCCTGGCAGCCAGAGTGTCACACGGAACTTTAGCAAAGTCTCTGCCACAAACCTTCCCAAAGATGGAGATATTCTCGGTCCAGAGTCCTTCTCATCACAGGATTAAGCACCCGGATCTCCCTTGAATGAACTTCAGTCAATTCAGAACTAACAGGCAACCATCATTCAGCCTCTCAGTAGTGGTGCGTCCTTCGATGAAGTCTAAGGCCTCTCCTGAGATACCAGCCTCGTGCTCGATATTCCCCCAGACAGGTTCTTCATCAGGCGGCTTCCTCCCTCAAGACGGACAGCACAGGACCACTCTGCAATTGTAGACCCAGTCTGACTACCGGGCCTACAAGGTAAATCAAAACTCCGAACCAACGTGGTCCCGAACACTTGAACACACACACACCCGGCCATGGGGGCCACACAGGTGGGGCGGTGGGAGGACAGCCAGGGACAGCCTCAACACGACATCGACCCAGAACTAATGGCGTCTGTCCCTTAAATACTCTCCCCCAGCATGCACAGCGGGGCGACCTACCCCCACTGATTGGCTGCTGAGGAAAAACACCCAATACGCCCTGAACTGACAGCTGCCATTCTCGGCCTTGGGTGGTACAGGCACCTCAGGCAGCCATAGTGGTCACTCACAATTAGCCATGGGTGGGACAGAGGCCCAAATTTGGCCAAAATGACACCTCTGCCGGGTTAGCCCCCCCTTATTAGAAATTTTGACTTTTTTTTATGCAATTTGTTAGATCTTTGTTAGATCATGCATATGTACCACCTAAAATCTATTTTTATATGTGGAATATCTCGGAAACGATGTGAGATCTAACGTTAAAACCACTTGATCTTACCGGATCTAACGAATATCTATTAGCCGGAATGATTTTTGCCCCAAAAAATTGATAAGGGGGGGCCAGCCCCCCCTCATTAATCACTTAATAAGTCTCTAATTATGTGAGATCTAACGTTAAAACCACTTGATCTTACCGGATCTAACGAATATCTATTAGCCTGAATGATTTTTGGCCAGAAAATTTGATAGGGGGGGGCTGATGACGGGTTAGCCCCCCCAGCAAATAACTGTTAATATTGCTTCTTCTGTGTGAGATCTAACGCAAACAATGATTGATCTAACCTGATCTAACAAAGATCTAACAAATTGCATAAAAAAAAGTCAAAATTTCTAATAAGGGGGGGCTAACCCGGCAGAGGTCAAAATGACATTGTCCGAGGTAACTAAATCTCTGAAAACCCCCTAAATTTAAGGCAGCACCAGCTATGAAAGTAGCAGGGCGCTACACATAAAATCCCAATAAAAACACATTTACGTTTTTGGTTGTAACGTGACAAAATGTGGGAAATTTCAAGGGGTGTGAATACTTTTTCCAGGAACTGTATATAGAGGGGTATGAATACTTTTTCCAGGCTCTGTATATAGAGGGGTATGAATACTTTTTCCTGTCTCTGTGTATAGGACAGAGGAATGATTTTCCAGCGTTATCCTTCTTCAGACCATGGATATTCTGTACATTACGACCTCCTCGTATACAGCGATTCGGATCATTTACTTGGCGGGGTCTGCGTCGCTCCTAATGCCGTGCTCGCGGCCCTTATTTGTACACAGAACAGGTAACGCGGAGAGAAGGTTCCATTTACAAGCTGCCCCGGGATAAAGATCTGTTTTCTCCAGCAGATGCTCCTCTGCGCTCCCCTCCTCCGTCACACTTCCCCTCACAGACGGAGCCGGTACACCTTGTACAGCAAGCCTCTCCTCTGCGCGGGTCTCACCTCCCTCCAGGCTCGGCCTTTTATATATCTCTTCTCTGGAAATAAATGCGATATACCACCGTTTTCTGCCTCCGGCCCGCATCCTCCATCTTGCTGAGTACCTGTCCCACTCGCTCCCATTAGGTAGCGGCATCATGAATTAACCTGAGGCCGCAAGATGGCGGCGCCCTAAACCGATTAGAAGCATCTTCATCACTATCTATGATTAAAACCCGCGCCATTCCTATTATTGCCAACAGCTGAATATTATATTCCGGGAATGTTCTCTGCCGCGTGAGAGCATTTATATCATGTATGTCGCGGGCCGCATGCTGGAAGAGGGCGCAACAAGGTATCATTCTGCTCTACGGGACGCCAACGTGATGGAAATATCAAAGCGAGCCACGGAGCCCGAGAACCGGATGTGGTTATAAAAAGGGATTTACAGACAAAGCATTTCCATAATAACTGACCTGAGCTCCTCCGTGGGGGGGCACATGGCAAAGAAAACCAAAGAGATTTCCAAAGCTCAACTTACCGACCAACCGAATTGACCCGTCTATAGAGTTGAGCGGACACCAGGATGTTCGGGTTCGGAACCGAGACCCGAACTTTAAAAAAAAAGTTTGGGAACCTGAACCCCATTGAAGTCAATGGGACACGGTCTTTTAGTAAAAAAAAAAAAAATGCGCGGAGGTCCCCCCAAATTCAATAACCAGACCCTTTAGGTCTGATTTGGATATTAAGGGGAACCCCACCGTCAATTTAAAAAAAAAATGACGTGGGGTTCCCCCTAAATATCCATTCCAGACCCTTCAGGTCTGGTGTGGATTTTAAGGGGAACTCCACCCCAATTTAAAAAAAAAATGGCGTGGAGTTCCCCCAAAAATTCACACCAGACCCCTTATCCGAGCACGTTAACCTGGCCGGCCGCAGAAAAGAGGGGGGGACAGAGTGCGCCCCCCCCCTCTCCTGAACCGCACCAGGCCACATGCCCTCAACATGGGGAGGATGTCCCCATGTTGATGGGGACAAGGGTCTCATCCCCACAACCCTTGCCCGGTGGTTGTGGGGGTATGCGGGCAGGGGGCTTATCAGACTCTGGAAGACCTCTTAACAAAGGGGACCCCCAGATCCTGACCCCCCCCCTGTGTGAAATGGTAATGGGGTACATTGTACCCCTACCATTTCACGAAGGAAGTGTAAATTCTTGTAAAAAAAAACACACTGACACACCGTAGAAAAAAGTCCTTTATTAATAAAAAAAATAATAATAATCCAGCGGTGGTAATCCACTCGTTCCCGGCTTCCTGCTCCAACGTTGTCCTGATCCAGCGACGGGTGATCTCCAGCGATGAGAAGATCCATCCATCCAGAGCGCAGCATCGCCGACCTCCTCTCATCGCTGGACACAGCCCAGCGAATGACGCGACTGAAGCTGTGACATTTCTTATATAGAGGAGGCGGGGCCACCCGTCATGTGACCCCGCACCCTCTGACGTACCCTCTGCTACGTCACTGGGGAAGCCCAGCAAGGGGGAAGACTGGGCTTACCCAGTGACGTAGCAGAGGGTGTGTCAGAGGGGGTGGGGTCACGTGACGGGTGGCCCGCCTCCCCTATATAAGAAATGTCACAGCTTCAGTCGCGTCATTCGCTGGGCTGTGTCCAGCGGTGAGAGGAGGTCGGGGATGCTGAGCTCTAGATGGATGGATCTTCTCATCGCTGGACCGGAGATCACCCGCACCCGTTGCTGGACTGGAGATCACCCGCACCCGTCGCTGGATACACCCGCACCCGTCGCTGGACCGGAGATCACCCGCACCCGTGCTGGATACACCCGCACCCGTCGCTGGATACACCCGCACCCGTCGCTGGACCGGAGATCACCCGCACCCGTGCTGGATACACCCGCACCCGTCGCTGGACCGGAGATCACCCGCACCCGTCGCTGGATCAGGACAACGTTGGAGCAGGAAGCCGGGAACGAGTGGATTATCACCGCTGGAGTTTTTTTCTTTTTTTTTTATTAATAAAGGACTTTATTCTACGGTGTCTGTGTTTTCTTTACAACTATTTACACTTCCTTTGTGAAATGGTAGGGGTACAGTGTACCCCATTACCAATTCACATAGGGAGGGGGCCAGGATCTGGGGGTCCCCTTTGTTAAGGGGTCTTCCAGATTCTGATAAGCCCCCCGCCCGCAGACCCCCACAACCACCGGGCAAGGGTTGTGGGGATGAGGCACTTGTCCCCATCAACATGAGGACATCCTCCCCATGTTGAGGGCATGTGGCCTGGTGCGGTTCAGGAGAGGGGGGGCTGCACTCTGTCCCCCCCTCTTTTCTGCGGCCGGCCAGGTCAACGTGCTCAGATAAGGGGTCTGGTGTGGATTTTTGGGGGAACTCCACGCCAATATGTGATAAAAACCGGGGTTTAGTCTGCACACATTTGCAAATACATGTGTAAGCTGCACAGGCCCCGTCAAGGCACCCCATTTTCTGTAGTTCTAACTCTAACTGACTGAGAGTCTCCAAATGGAAGCGCATGCGCTATCAGAAACAATACAGACATTAAAGGATATGTTAAAAGAGCCAAGGAATACAAACTGAGCCTCTGTGCAGATGATGTCTCCTTCTGTTTATAACTGACCCTCTTACATCTCTACTCAATCTTACTAAAACTCTGGACATCTTCCATGACCTTACAGGTCTAGGTATAAATCTACCCAAGTGCTCGGCTTTACCAATCAACATTCCCCCAGCCCTAATCATTTTACTTAAAGCGGAGTTCCAACCACAATTAGCATTTTTTAAATGTATGTCCTTTCATCCTGCGTTTTTATAATATAAATCCGATCACTTACTATTTTACAATCCGCATAGATATTCAAAAAAGATAGGTTATAAAACTATGTCTACACCGTTGTCATTTTGCTTGTGGGCATTGTGAAGCCCACAAGCACTTACTTCCTGGAAGTCTTGGATGGGGAGTGATAATTGGACAGCGCAATGCATCCTGGGAAATGATGACACTTTTCCCAGGAGCATTAGAGGGAGATGATGTCAGAATCCTAGGTGATTTCAAAGGCAGATATTGTGGGACCGCATAGCAACAGGCATTTCCAGATGAGTAAAAAAAATAAATTTTTTTTTTTTACTTTTTTAGGTCTAATGAGCACAATAATGAAAAAAAAAATTTGGGATGGAAACTCCACGTTAAAGATACATTTTCATTCAAATGGCAAGCGGATTCGTTTAGATACCTAGTGTAATAGTCAGGGTCCCGGTCACCATAAAAACGCAGCAAAAACGGACACAGAGTCTGCATGTCAGTGGACTGCAGAACTTCACAGCATAACTTTAAAACGGAGAAAACTGTTTTGGCAGCTTTCTCCGGGTTTTGCTAAGTTTGAATGGGGCTGTGTGGTTTGGAGATCCTGCAGAGACTTGGGCGGGATGGGATCTCCGGCCCTGTGTCCAGGTCTTGGGAATAGCCAGCAGGTTGGGTGCTCAGGTGAAAACAGCCAATATAATCAGGTACTGGTGAGAACAGAGTGGAGAGGAAGGTGGAGTGTGTGGAAAGCTGTCTGCCCTGGAAGACGACATCCCTGGTGTGGGGGGACTTTGTGCCTGATGGACTGGGAGGCTGGTAGACCTGAGGTGGCTAGCGAGTCCAAGGGGGACTGGAGGAAGTCCGGAAGTCTGGGAGACAGTAAGCTGGAGAATCCTGTTGAGGCCAGGAGTGGGCCAGGTATGGCAGGTACTGCAAGGCTGAGTGAGCCTGGGAGCCAGGAGGCTTGGTATTTTTCTTTCTAAGAACATTACTGGAGAAGAACCCCTGCGTGGGAATCCTGTGTGTGAACTGTTTATTTTTGCCTTTTAAATAAAAATGGGCTGCCATGCCCTCAAACCTAACATCTGACTGCTGTGGACTCGCTGAAAAATGCATTTACCATTGAGTTAAACCCCCAATGTTTACACTAGGTATTCAGATTACACCTTTGTATACAATATTATACCAAGCAAACTATCCTCCCTTATTTAACAGTATAAAAAATATACTTAAAGCGGGGGGTTCCGCGGATTTTCGTTTTTTTTTTTCTTTAAATCCCTCGGGCGCTCTTACCTTGTAAAAACAGCCACTCATGTGTCCCACTGTTATAGCCACCCGCATTATGTTTGGCCGGCAAACGATACTTTATAAAATTAGTAGATGGACGTTTCCATCTTCAGTGTGGGCACTCTGAAGCCCAGCAGGCACTTACACCTGTGTTCCCTCAGCTAAAATGGCGAATTAGGATCCGCCCTGGTCACATGACCTGCTTGCTGAGTCACGTGACCCGCGAGATTACGCTACAGCGTGTCTCCTGGGAGTCTCGACACATCACTCCCAGGAGACATCGCGCTGATCGGGGAAAACTAAAGGCATGCCCACTCCCGCGGGGAAAGGATCGAGGAGGAAGACAAAATGCTGCCGAATCAAGGTAAGGAAACAGAATAAAACAAAAAAAAGGACGGATTGTACATTAACGATGGGTAATGGTATGGATAAAACAAACTTGAATTTTAGGGTGAACCTCCGCTTTAAACTTTGGTCATCTTACCAGATTTCATTCTCAAGCAGAATAGTGGCCATTAAAATGACGATCTTACCCAAACTTCTGTTCTTTTTTTAGAGCCCTTCCTCTCATCCTACCTAAAAAAACATTGGAATCTTTACAGAGGGAGATCAACAAATTCATTTGGCAGAACAAGAAACCCAGATTTGGTTATTCAGTAATGTTCAGACGCCAATTAAAGGGAGGCCTCGGCATTCCAAACCTTTGGTTTTATTATTTGTCTGCCAGATTTACCCAATTAGCCCAATGGTATGCCCCCTCAAGCCAAATCCCTTGGCTCCGGTATGAAGTAGATTCTATCTTTCCCTACAACTTACAAGGACTCCTCTGGTCCAAGACCATCCCACCACAAAAAATGAGACCCTTCAACCTTATCGTTACTCACACCCTTCAACTATGGAAAAGACAAGTCTCTAACTTTACGTTATCCTCTGACACCCCTCCTTTAGCTTCCTTCCTAGGTGACCCTCGTTTCCCCCCCCCCCCAAATATAACCCAAGATCACCACAACTTACTAACGAATTGGAAGTCATGTAATCTAACACAGTAAAAATCGCTCTCCCACAACGATTCATTCCTCACTTTCACTAGTCTACAAACCAGATATGATCTCTCACCTACGGAACTAGTAAACTACACAAAAATAAGACAATTCTATCAAAAATACTTCTCTCTTACACTCCACCCCCCCCCCCCCCCCCCCCCCCAATTTGAACAAATTTGTATCTCTTCGGCCCCGTTCACACCATAGAATCCATCCGCTGAAAAATCCCAGCGAATGGGTTTCAGCGGATAGATCCTATGGTGTGTACACTCCAGCGGATCTGTTTCCGCGGATATTTATCCCCTGGGATGGATTTCCAGCAGATCGAATATTTGATGACATGCCAAGCAAATCCATCTGCTGGAATCCATCCCAACGGATGGATCCGCTGGTCTGTATAGACTCACCGGATCCATCCGTCCGAAGGGATCCCCCGCATGCGTCGTAATGATTCGACGCATGCGTGGAATTCCTTATATGACAGCGTCGCGCACGTCGCCGCGTCATAATCTCGGCGACGGCGCGACACGTCATCGCCAGAGGATTTCAATGCGATGGTGAGTACACTCCATCGCATTAAAATCTGCTGAAATCCTCGAGAGGATTTATCCGCGGAAACGGTCCGCTGGACCGTATCCGCGGATAAATCCTCCCATGTGTATGGGGCCTTCCCCTCGGGATAGGGGTCTAATCTCTAGAATAGATAAAAACCTAAATGAGACCAACATGCCTGAAAAATCACATCCCATGCCAAAATGGGAATCAGATTTAAATGCCTCTTGTACTCTTGAACAATGGGATACAATTTTTTCAAATCTCCGTAAATGTACCAAGACAACCTCGATCAGAGAATCAGCGATCACATTGCTTTATAGATGGGATCTCACCCCTGCTAAACTTCATCTATTTTATCCCTCACAATCCCCACTCTGCTTTAGGGGTTGTCCCTCCAAGGGATGTCTCCTAAGGGTTTAGGAGAACACCTGCCCCCTTAATATTGATTAGCACGCCTGTGCTCCTTTTTAGGAGACTTTAAAATTCATAGGACTGCAGTACACGGAGTGCCTTGACGTTTGGCCTGCAGCTCACACAGGTATTTGCAAATACATGCAACTAAACCTCTGTTTTTAATGCATACAGCTAGACAAATTAATTTAGTTTAGTGCTTTTTTGGTTGGTAACTTTGAGCCTGGCTATTATGGAAACATTTGTTATTTTCCATATATATATATATATATTTAATCGCATACTGCTAAAAACGCATCTCATTTAAAGTCCCAAAACCTCCCCCCCCCCCCCTTTTAAGCACTATAATAGATAACATATTTCTCTTACACCCCAGATATGCCTTCTATTCTCCCCTATACAGGATATTGCAATGACTAGCACTAGGCTTATCCACACATTCCTCAGCTCCATTCATTGGGCCATAGCCATTAATTGGCGCTCCACTACGATACCCTGGCCACAAATTCTTAACCGCATGACGAACATTAAACTTTCTGAGAGAATTCACCACATGTTATATGATTCTATGCCCCTTTATCAAAAGAAATGGACTCTATGGGATACCCCCTCTCTGGTTTAGAATATTTTGGCCCTTCTTCTTGACATATATAATTGCTTTTTCCTCTTTTTTCCCACAATACTTTGGGTTAGCTTGAGCCAAACCCTATGCAGTTTTCACCTGACTTACCATTATACTCTTTTTTTTTTTTGTGTACTATGCTCACTGTTGATATAATCTCTATACATACCTGCGCCTTCATTGTAATTTTTTCTATACTTTGACCTTTTCTACAATAAAAATAGTTTGTAAACAAATGGAAACACATGCATTACAATGAATAGGCAGAGGGCAGGTGAGCCTGGGAGGAGCCCACCCCACCCCTCTGGGAGGAGCCCACCCCACCCCTCTGGGAGGAGCCCATCGCACCCCTCTGGGAGGAGCCCGCCCCACCCCTCTCTGAGGAGCCCACCCCACCCCTCTGGGAGGAGCCCACCCCACCCCTCTGGGAGGAGCCCACCCCACCCCTCTGGGAGGAGCCCATCCCACCCCTCTGGGAGGAGCCCATCGCACCCCTCTGGCAGGAGCCCACCCCACCCCTCTGGGAGGAGCCCATCCCACCCCTCTGGGAGGAGCCCACCCCTCCTCCGAGGAACACTGAACACCCAGTACAGACAAGTGGCCACCTGTGTGTGCCTTGGTGTATCGGTGTCAGGAGAATATAGTAGACCAGTACTGTGTGACTGCACAGAGGAGACCTACAATGTATGTGGTGAAAAAGGTTTTTATTTACAACAAGTGAAGACAACCAGTGCAACAAATAGAATATACAATCAAAGGGGAGATACCGTATTCGTAAACAAGCCAGGCCGAGGTCATACACAGGGGAAGTCAGCAGATGGGTGAGGATGGGAACCCAACGGAGCAGGGAGCAGATGGATGGTCAGGCTGCAGGGCAGGAATCCAAGGGAAAGGATAAGACCAGGACGGGCTCAGGATAGGGATCGGAATCAGGGATAAGAACCAGGGTCCAGAAAGCAGGGTCAGGATAACAGGCTCAGGTCCGGAAGGTAGAACGATACCAGGGCGAGGTCTCTGCTTGAGCTCGCCGGGTATTTGTAGAGGTGTGCAGTAATTGAGTTCCGGTCACACCTGAGCACAGTAAAGGCCGTCTGCCCCACACTGCCGGGGTCCATCCGCTGGTGGAGACCAGTACTGCGTCCCAAGGCAGATATAACACCAGCAGGGAAAGTTCTCCCAACAGTTTAGAACTGTCAGGAGGCACCTGCTGGTGAGACGCAGTACTGCAAGCCAGGTAACAAATAGCACCAGCGGATGGAACCTTTCCTGACAATCGGTCGGGCGGCGCACTGACGCTAGGCTAGTGAGAGGGACCTATCCGGATGAGTAATACCCACTCTGGCTAGAGTTGTGAGGAAAGTGACTGTATGTGCTGGAAGCAGGAGAGTGTTTCCTATTTGGGATTATACACCTGAACCTACCTACCTACCCCTCCCCCCTATAACTTCTTCTTCCTATCAAGTTCTACAATAAACCACAGAAAAGAAGTATATTGTGTGGACGTTGGAATTTCTCAGACTCTCTTTCATTACTCTGAAAAACGAGAGGATGGAGGTAACGTGACGCCCAAAATACTCGGCAGCTCCTGCGGGGGAAGTGCTACATTTCTAAGGTAAAATAATTGTTTCCACTATTCTATCCCAAACCCGTCCTATTCCTAGAACAACGAGGAGCGGGAAATGAAATGAGGACTTTGGGTCGGGGCTAAAAAAGTCCGAAACCGGCTCCTCCGAGTTTAGCGCTGTAACCCTTCCCCCGCTATTATTGTCACTCTCTTTGTTTTCTCCAGAAATGATTTGCATTGATTATTTTCTTTCATTTCTATTCCTTTATTGTGCGGGAGAAAAAGGTCCGAGAGGAAACGGGCAGCAACTAATGAACTAACGCATCTAATTATCTGATTTTCATTTATGGAGATTTCTAAATGCAAAAAAAATAAAATAAAAACAAAAGTGGCGTCATAATCAAGAAGATAAAAGAGAGTCGCACTTCTCCGAAAATCTCATCAGAATTTTAATATTACATTTACTTGAATCGGAGTGTTGAGGATGAAGATTCACCACTTCACATCTCAAGCATTTCCACCCATCACTGTCCACAAAGGAAACACAAAAATCAACTTAAAGGGGATGTAAAGGTAATTTTATTTTTCCTAAATATCTTCCTTTACCTCGGTGCAGTCCTCCTTCACTTACCTCAGTGCAGTCCTCCTTCACTTACCTCAGTGCCGTCCTCCTTTACTTACCTCAGTGCAGTCCTCCTTCACTTACCTCAGTGCCGTCCTCCTTCACTTACCTCAGTGCCGTCCTCCTTCACTTACCTCAGTGCAGTCCTCCTTCACTTACCTCAGTGCCGTCCTCCTTTACTTACCTCAGTGCAGTCCTCCTTCACTTACCTCAGTGCCGTCCTCCTTCACTTACCTCAGTGCCGTCCTCCTTCACTTACCTCAGTGCCGTCCTCCTTCACTTACCTCAGTGCCATCCTCCTTCACTTCCCTCAGTGCCGTCCTCCTTCACTTACCTCAGTGCCGTCCTCCTTCACTTACCTCAGTGCCGTCCTCCTTCACTTACCTCAGTGCCGTCCTCCTTCACTTACCTCAGTGCCGTCCTCCTTCACTTACCTCAGTGCCGTCCTCCTTCACTTACCTCAGTGCAGTCCTCCTTCACTTACCTCAGTGCAGTCCTCCTTCACTTACCTCAGTGCAGTCCTCCTTCACTTACCTCAGTGCCGTCCTCCTTCACTTACCTCAGTGCCGTCCTCCTTCACTTACCTCAGTGCCGTCCTCCTTCACTTACCTCAGTGCCGTCCTCCTTCACTTACCTCAGTGCCGTCCTCCTTCACTTACCTCAGTGCCGTCCTCCTTCACTTACCTCAGTGCCGTCCTCCTTCACTTACCTCAGTGCCGTCCTCCTTCACTTCCCTCAGTGCAGTCCTCCTTCACTTACCTCAGTGCCGTCCTCCTTCACTTACCTCAGTGCCGTCCTCCTTCACTTACCTCAGTGCCGTCCTCCTCCACTTACCTCAGTGCAGTCCTCCTTCACTTACCTCAGTGCCGTCCTCCTTCACTTACCTCAGTGCCGTCCTCCTTCACTTACCTCAGTGCCGTCCTCCTTCACTCACCTCAGTGCAGTCCTCCTTCACTTACCTCAGTGCAGTCCTCCTTCACTTACCTCAGTGCCGTCCTCCTTCACTTACCTCAGTGCCGTCCTCCTTCACTTACCTCAGTGCCGTCCTCCTTCACTTACCTCAGTGCAGTCCTCCTTCACTTACCTCAGTGCCGTCCTCCTTCACTTACCTCAGTGCAGTCCTCCTTCACTTACCTCAGTGCCGTCCTCCTTCACTTACCTCAGTGCCGTCCTCCTTCACTTACCTCAGTGCCGTCCTCCTTCACTTACCTCAGTGCCATCCTCCTTCACTTCCCTCAGTGCCGTCCTCCTTCACTTACCTCAGTGCCGTCCTCCTTCACTTACCTCAGTGCCGTCCTCCTTCACTTACCTCAGTGCCGTCCTCCTTCACTTACCTCAGTGCCGTCCTCCTTCACTTACCTCAGTGCCGTCCTCCTTCACTTACCTCGGTGCAGTCCTCCTTCACTTACCTCGGTGCAGTCCTCCTTCACTTACCTCGGTGCCGTCCTCCTTCACTTACCTCAGTGCAGTCCTCCTTCACTTACCTCAGTGCAGTCCTCCTTCACTTACCTCAGTGCCGTCCTCCTTCACTTACCTCAGTGCCGCCCTCCTTCACTTACCTCAGTGCCATCCTCCTTCACTTACCTCAGTGCCGTCCTCCTTCACTTACCTCAGTGCCGTCCTCCTTCACTTACCTTAGCGCCGTCCTCCTTCACTTACCTCAGTGCAGTCCTCTTTCACTTACCTCATCCTTCCATTTTGCTTTTAAATGTCCTTATTTCTTCTGATAAATCCTCCCTTCCTGTTCTTCTGTCTGTAACTCCACACAGTAATGCAAGGCTTTCTCCCTGGTGTGGAGAAAGCCTCTTGAGGGGGCGAGCAGGAGAGTCAGGACGCCCACTAACACACAGCTCCTTTCTCTATCTGCAAAGTAGAGAGCGTCCCGACTCTCCTGCTCGCCCCCTCCACCCTCAAGAGGCTTTCTCCACACCAGGGAGAAAGCCTTGCATTACTGTGTGGAGTTACAGACAGAAGAACAGGAAGGGAGGATTTATCAGAAGAAATAAGGACATTGGAAGGATGAGGTAAGTGAAGGAGGACGGCACTGAGGTAAGTGAAGGAGGACGGCACTGAGGTAAGTGAAGGAGGATGGCACTGAGGTAAGTGAAGGAGGACTGCACTGAGGTAAGTGAAGGAGGACGGCACTAAGGTAAGTGAAGGAGGACGGCACTGAGGTAAGTGAAGGAGGACGGCACTGAGGTAAGTGAAGGAGGACGGCACTGAGGTAAGTGAAGGAGGACTGCACTGAGGTAAGTGAAGGAGGATGGCACTGAGGTAAGTGAAGGAGGATGGCACTGAGGTAAGTGAAGGAGGAT
The DNA here is from genome assembly GCF_905171775.1 of Rana temporaria. Classification (NCBI taxonomy): domain Eukaryota; kingdom Metazoa; phylum Chordata; class Amphibia; order Anura; family Ranidae; genus Rana; species Rana temporaria. Next base: position 1,309,432 of record NC_053491.1, on the reverse strand, counting down.
GGCACTGAGGTAAGTGAAGGAGGACTGCACTGAGGTAAGTGAAGGAGGACGGCACTGAGGTAAGTGAAGGAGGACGGCACTGAGGTAAGTGAAGGAGGACGGCACTGAGGTAAGTGAAGGAGGACTGCACTGAGGTAAGTGAAGGAGGACTGCACTGAGGTAAGTGAAGGAGGACTGCACTGAGGTAAGTGAAGGAGGACGGCACTGAGGTAAGTGAAGGAGGACTGCACTGAGGGAAGTGAAGGAGGACGGCACTGAGGTAAGTGAAGGAGGACTGCACTGAGGTAAGTGAAGGAGGACTGCACTGAGGTAAGTGAAGGAGGACTGCACTGAGGTAAGTGAAGGAGGACTGCACTGAGGTAAGTGAAGGAGGACTGCACTGAGGTAAGTGAAGGAGGACTGCACTGAGGTAAGTGAAGGAGGACGGCACTGAGGTAAGTGAAGGAGGACTGCACTGAGGGAAGTGAAGGAGGACGGCACTGAGGTAAGTGAAGGAGGACTGCACTGAGGTAAGTGAAGGAGGACGGCACCGAGGTAAGTGAAGGAGGACGGCACCGAGGTAAGTGAAGGAGGACGGCACCGAGGTAAGTGAAGGAGGACGGCACCGAGGTAAGTGAAGGAGGACGGCACCGAGGTAAGTGAAGGAGGACGGCACCGAGGTAAGTGAAGGAGGACGGCACCGAGGTAAGTGAAGGAGGACGGCACCGAGGTAAGTGAAGGAGGACGGCACTGAGGTAAGTGAAGGAGGACGGCACCGAGGTAAGTGAAGGAGGACGGCACCGAGGTAAGTGAAGGAGGACGGCACCGAGGTAAGTGAAGGAGGACTGCACCGAGGTAAGTGAAGGAGGACGGCACCGAGGTAAGTGAAGGAGGACTGCACCGAGGTAAGTGAAGGAGGACTGCACTGAGGTAAGTGAAGGAGGACGGCACTGAGGTAAGTGAAGGAGGACGGCACTGAGGTAAGTGAAGGAGGACGGCACTGAGGTAAGTGAAGGAGGACTGCACTGAGGTAAGTGAAGGAGGACGGCACTGAGGTAAGTGAAGGAGGACTGCACTGAGGTAAGTGAAGGAGGACGGCACTGAGGTAAGTGAAGGAGGACGGCACTGAGGTAAGTGAAGGAGGACGGCACTGAGGTAAGTGAAGGAGGACGGCACTGAGGTAAGTGAAGGAGGACGGCACTGAGGTAAGTGAAGGAGGACTGCACTGAGGTAAGTGAAGGAGGACGGCACTGAGGTAAGTGAAGGAGGACGGCACTGAGGTAAGTGAAGGAGGACTGCACTGAGGTAAGTGAAGGAGGACGGCACTGAGGTAAGTGAAGGAGGACGGCACTGAGGTAAGTGAAGGAGGACGGCACTGAGGTAAGTGAAGGAGGACTGCACTGAGGTAAGTGAAGGAGGACGGCACTGAGGTAAGTGAAGGAGGACGGCACTGAGGTAAGTGAAGGAGGACGGCACTGAGGTAAGTGAAGGAGGACGGCACTGAGGTAAGTGAAGGAGGACTGCACTGAGGTAAGTGAAGGAGGACGGCACTGAGGTAAGTGAAGGAGGACGGCACTGAGGTAAGTGAAGGAGGACGGCACTGAGGTAAGTGAAGGAGGACGGCACTGAGGTAAGTGAAGGAGGACTGCACTGAGGTAAGTGAAGGAGGACTGCACTGAGGTAAGTGAAGGAGGACGGCACTGAGGGAAAGGAAGACATTTAGGGGGAAAACAAAAATTCCTTTACAACCCGATTAATAACTTCCTGTTTTGTCACATTTTTGGTGTTTTGTTTCGATATGTGCAAAGAGAGATCAACAAATACTTAAAGTGGAGGTCCACCCTAAAAAAAAAAAAAAAAACACACATTGCCAAAAAGGCTACAAAAATTAGATTTTTTTTATACTTACCAGAAGTGGCTGTTACTAGGCAGATCGTCCTAATCTGCCACTTCCTCGGTGGTCTTCTTTCTTCTCCTCCTCACGATGCCTCCTGGGAAATGGGGAGTGGTGTCTTCTGGGACCTGTGTGTGTCCCAGGAGACATCACACATTCACATTCACAGTGACCACGTGTCCCGGATTGCCTGGGACAGTCCTGGATTTTGCAGGTCTGTCCCGGGCACCATCATTCCAGGACAATACAGTGTCCAGGAATGAAACTGACACAACCCCCCCCCCCCCCCCCCCCCGGGCCAATCTGATGCCCCCAAAAAAGGCCGCCACATCACCGCTTTACTCACTGACAGTACTTGTCCTGGCTGGGAATGCCTGGAGGAGCACAATCCCCGCCCCCTGCTTGTGATTGGAGAAATCATAAATCCCGCCTCTTGCGTCCAATCACTGTGCTGTGATTCGTTACAGCAGAAGATGATTTTTGGGAAGGGAGGGGGTGTCCCTGAATGGTAGTTTGGAAATGTGGTCACCCTAAGCGTCGCGTGACTCGCGCATGTGCAGTAGGGAACCAGGAAGTGAAGCCGCAACGCTTCACTTCCTGATCCCCTCACCGAAGATGGCGGCGGGGCAGCCGAGATCCGAAACGATTGCTCAGCGTCGGCTGCCAACATCGCGGGGCGCCCTGGACAGGAGGTAAGTGTCCTTATTAATAGTCAGCAGCTGCAGGGATTGTAGCGGCTGACTCTGATTTTATTTTTTAAGCCGCACCTCCGCTTTAAGAGTGTAACATTTATTAAAAGTAATGACCGATACAGATAAAGAAAAATATATCATTTCATTTTTACTCAACTTAACCCCTTCAGCCCCCCTGGAGGATTTGGCTGCCCAAAGGACCTGGCCATTTTTTGCGGATTCGGCACTGCGTCGCTTTAACTGACAATTGCGCAGTCGTGCGACGTGGCTCCCAAACAAAATTTACGTCCTTTTTTCCCCACAAATAGAGATTTCTTTTGGTGGTATTTGATCACCTCTGCGGTTTTTTGTTTTTTTGCGCTATAAACAAAAATAGAGCGACAATTAAAAAAAAAAAAATCCAATATTTTTTACTTTTTGCTATAATAAATATCCCCAAAATATATATAAAAAAAATGTTTTCCTCAATTTAGGCCGATACGTATTCTTCTACCTATTTCTGGTAAAGAAATCACAATAAGTGTATATGGATCGGTTTGCGCAACATTTATCGTGTCTACAAAATAGGGAGATAGTTTTATGGTGTTTTTATTATTAATTTATTTTACTAGTAATGGCCGCGATCTGCAATTTTTAGCAGTATTGCGACATTGCAGCGGACAGATCGGACATTTTGACACATTTTTGGGACCCGTGACATTTATAGAGCAATCAGTGGTACTTATATAAGCTTTACATATACATCACTCCCTACCTGGGACAAAAAATAGGCCTGGGCATTTTAGACTGAGCAGCCCAGCGGCGGCGCTTCGCGGTGGAGGTTAATTATGGGATGTGGGGTTCCAGCACCCTGCACCTCTGGACCCTCTCAGGGATTCTTTCTAATGGTGTTGAGCGCTGATCTGTTCTCAGAGATTCTTAGGCCCCGTACACACGACCAGATCTATCCGCTGGGATTGATCCGCGGATCAGTTCCAGCGGACAAATCCGGTCGTCTGTACGGCCTAGCGGATATTTATCCATGGAGATTCGTCGGGCCGATCGATTTTCAGCGGATAAAAATTTCTTAGCATGCTAATAAATTTATCCGCTTGAATCGGGTCCAGCGGATTGATCCGGTGGTCTGTACAGACTCACCGGATCAATCCGTCCGCTCCCCTCCCTCGCATGCGTCGTAATGAATCGACGCATGCGTGGAAGTACTTACCTTCCAGCGTTGCGCACGTCGCCGCGTCATCATCGCGGCACGACACGTCACCGCGGATGAATTCCGCGCGGATTTTGATCCGATGGTGAGTACAAGCCATCGGATTCAAATCCGGAGGAGGAATCTCCGCTGGAAACGGTCCGCCGGAGATCCCCTCGTGTGTACGGGGCCTTAGACACGGTAGCCCAGGTTCTGCGGCATATGGAGGGCTCATGGTGGAATGAGGATAGGGGACCGGTGCCCGGTGTTCCAGAAGGTGGTGAAGTCGGCCAGGACTGTTGGAGCCGGGTGATGAACGTTAATGTCATTTAGCAGTGAAAGCCGAGCCTAAAATATGTGATTGACAAACGCAAATCTATCAAGTGGCCGTAATTGTTTTTTAATGCCGCTTCCTTTTATGCAAATCAGATGACCGCCATCAATTATAAAATGTATTTAATGCGCGCTAAGTACGCGATTCACTGACGCAAAGTAAAAGCAATTTTCTGCTATGGACTCCGCTACAATCAGCCCACAACCGATGTTCCTACAATCACCATTTCCTCACAGTAATCGCCCCAAATTGTCCGTCTGTGAATAATATGTGACATGGTTTGTTATGCAAATAGAAACATTTTATAGGAATTAAAGTATATTGTGTAGCCGTGGAATTACTAAGCTGCTTTTGTCTCCATTTTTTACCATTAGAAGATACTTTGAATGGAGCTCCTGGCGCTCCTCAGAGGGTACACCTGGTACCAGTCCCTGGGGGGCGCACTTCCCATCAGAGGGTACACCTGGTACCAGACCCTGGGGGGCGCACTTCCCATCAGAGGGTACACCTGGTACCAGTCCCTGGGGGGCGCACTTCCCATCAGAGGGTACACCTGGTACCAGTCCCTGGGGGGCGCACTTTCCATCAGAGGGTACACCTGGTACCAGTCCCTGGGGGGCGCACTTCCCATCAGAGGGTACACCTGGTACCAGTCCCTGGGGGGCGCACTTCCCATCAGAGGGTACACCTGGTACCAGTCCCTGGGGGGCGCACTTCCCAACAGAGGGTACACCTGGTACCAGTCCCTGGGGGGCGCACTTTCCATCAGAGGGTACACCTGGTACCAGTCCCTGGGGGGCGCACTTCCCATCAGAGGGTACACCTGGTACCAGTCCCTGGGGGGCGCACTTCCCATCAGAGGGTACACCTGGTACCAGTCCCTGGGGGGCGCACTTCCCAACTCTACATTTATTGGGTCTACTTCACACCAGAGAGAAGGTTCTCCCGTTACCACCCATAGGACCGGCACTAATCCTGTGCGAAGGTTACACACAATTACAAAGTAGCTAATAAAGGATCTTTCCAAATAATTGATATCAAGTTCCAATGACTGGCTTTATTTACAGCTCGGGCGCTGGTGAGGATCACATCAAGTGACAGAGTCTTCAGCATGGAGTCCGTTGGCAGCCCGCGGCCATTAATCTATTCAGCTAGACTTCGTTAACACAATTTTTTTTTCTGTAAACAATCATTGTAAAGGAGGGGGAGGGGAGGGCGGTAATCACCATGGAGTAGGTGGAAGTCAATTCCATCAGAATGAGAAACACTCATTATCTAACCTGTTCTGTGCCGCTCTACGAGTAATTGAGATGGAGAACAGTAGGCCGGGAACGCGTTCGGCGTTATTCGGGTCAGAGGTGTAGATGTACCTAGGAGAATGGAAATGACGATTCGCTAAGCTTTGCATATTTTCCCCGGCATGTCAGATAATTGAATGCTTGGATCTGCAAATAACAGATAAAGATACTTCAGAAGACGAGCGGCACGGGACCCTCGGGCTCCACCATCTGTGCCATGACATGTAACCCTATATAGATACAAAAGTCTTATGCCCCGTACACACGGTCGGATTTTACGACAGCAAAAGTCCGATGTGAGCTTTTGAACGGAAATTCCGACCGTGTGTAGACTTTTGCTCTCGGAAATTTTCGCCAACAAAAGATTGAGAGAGGGTTGTACATTTTTCAGATGGAAAAAATTCCAAACGGAAATTCCAATCGTCTGTAGCAATTTCCGACGCATTGAACTTCATTTTCTCGGCTCGGCGTAGTGTTGTGCGTCACCGCGTTCTTGGCGGTCAAAAGTCCCGAGATCTTTTGTGTGAACATGTGTATGCAAGCCAAGCTTGAGCGGGATTCCGTCGGAAAAGACATCCAAAGTTTTTCCGAGGGAAAATCCGATCGTGTGTACGCGGCATTAGGCACAATCCGCCTGCTCATACATGGTTCGAAACTCGGCCTGTCCCTGCTAAATCAGACGAGATTCGAACCGCCTATGGCTGGCTTTCCAGTCGGGAAATAATGTCAGGAGAATTCTGGGTTGGCTTGAAGGCTTTCTACCTGCGAAGACTCTGGGAACTTTATGTCCCTCAACTGAAGTCTTCCAAGTCCAAGGATGTCCTGAGCCGTAATCCCTCTCCGAGGAGCTCTGAGTGAGAATACGAGGGAATGATATCTACAAAGACTGCAGAATGTTGGGTTTTAAACATTTCTATATACATTTTGACATGGAAATTCGGCTGTACGCTGAATGCACACCATATCTCCTGTGCTAATCGGCACACATTTCATCTAATGATATAATGCATCTTACCTGTGGAGTCCCTTAAGGATCACACCTGCCGCCCGTGCTCTTCAACATCTACCTCCGCCCACTCCTCAAAATCATCAGCAAACAGGACCTGCTCTATCACTCCTACGCTGACGCCACCCAACTCTACCTTTGCATCACCGAAAATTGCCTCTTATTGATCGATAATTGGATGATGGAGAGCTCCCTCAAACTTAATGGATCCAAAACAGAACTTCTCTTTCTTCACGCAAACCGAAAGAAAAACTCTAGGACTACATGCACACCACCCATCATCCTTGGACAGACCATCACCCCAAGCACCAAAGACAAAAGCCTCGGAGTTATCTTTGACTCAGACATGACGATGGACGCACAAATAGGATCAGTAGTCATCGCTTCTCACCATCTTCTCCGCCTGCTGCGTAGACTCCTCCCCTACACCACCCACCTTCCTGGGACAGATCATCACCCCAAGTACCAAGATCAAAAGCCTGGGAGTAACCTTTGACTCAAATGGATGCGCAAATAGGGTCAGTAGTCAGCGGATCCCATTACCTTCTCCGTCTACTACATAGACTCATCCCGGAAGAGGACACAGCAGTAGTGGTTGGAACAATCATCAATTCCCGACTGGACTACGCGAACTCCCTCTATTTAGGACTACCAAAATATCAGATTTTGCGTCTTCAAGTCGTCCAGAATACGGCAGCCAGACTGGTAACAGGTAAAAAACCCTGGGAATCAATCACCCCGGTCTTGAGGTCTCTCCACTGGCTGCCCGTAAAGATCGGATCACATTCAAGACCCTCTGCCTCACCCACAAATGCACACAAGGAAACGCTCCTCAATACATATGCGAGAAAATAAAACACTACACCCCTAGTCGCGCCCTTCGGTCAACTAACCAAAACCTCCTCCACATCCCCAAATCCCGCTACAAATCTAAAGGAGAGCGAAGATTCGCAGTCCAAGGACCACGGCTATGGGACGATCTACCCACGACCATCCGCATGGAAGAAAACCATCGGGCCTTCCGGAAAATACTTAAGACTCACCTCTTCTGAGTGGGCTTAGCACTATATGACCATAGAGTGTGACCAAACCCCCGTATTTTTGAAAATGTTCCAGTGTTTTTAACGAGCCTTGCAGGATAAATGTAATTTTTGCATGTGTGCGCTATAATCTGCTTTGTACTGTCTTTGGTCTTATAGCAGCACCATCTTAGATGTGTAGCATTTTTGTATTTTCCATCTCTTCTGAAGACACAGGACGACACTGGGTGCCAAGCGCCTTGAGGCGATTTAGTTCGCATTTGTAGCGCTATACAAGTTACTCACTCTATTACTCTTACCTATCATTATATTTTCTGTATATCCCCAAGTAAACAGATATCACTACAGCTCACGTTCTCAGCAATGACAAACAGGAAGTGATGACTCAAACAGCCAATAGCTTCGTCCATGGGAAATGACATCACCAGAAATTACCTCCACACAGGAAATGACCTCACAGGAAATCCTTCCATCAGGATGAGTTAATACAAACAACCAATGAATAATAGCTAAATGAGTCTTATGGGCGTGTCTGAGCAGAGACAGGGGGCCCGATTCAGAAAGAAGATACGACGGCGTATCTCCTGATACGCCGTCGTATCTCTGAGTCCGGCCGTCGTATCTATGCGCCTGATTCATAGAATCAGGTTCCGCATAGATATGCCTAAGATCCGACAGGTGTAAGTGTCTTAGGCTGCAATTCCAGGCCGGCCGCTAGGTGGCGCTTCTGTATCTTTTACGCGTCGAATATGCAAATGAGCATTTACGCCGATTCAGAAACGAACGACAGCACCGGCGCTTTTTTTTTTACGTCGTTTGCGTTCATCTTTTTCCGGCGGAAAGTTACCCCTGCTATATGAGGGGTAAGTGCGGCGTATCCTATGTTAAGTATGGCCGTCGTTCCCGCGCCGAGTTTTGAATTTTTTACGTCGTTTGCGTAAGTCGTTTGTGCAAGTCGTTCGCGAATACGGCCGGACGTAATTTACGTTAACGTCGAAACCAATGACGTCCTTGCGACATCATTTGGAGCAATGCATGCTGGGAAAATTTGCGGACGGCGCATGCGCTGTTCGATCGGCGCGGGGACGCACCTGATTTAAATTGTACACGCCCCCTAGCCGCGGAATTTGAATTCCCCTGGGGGATTTACGATACGCCGCCGCAACTTTAGAGGCAAGTGCTTTCTAAATAAAGCACTTGCCTCAAAAAAATGCGGCGGTGTAATGTAAATCAGATAGGTTAGCGGATCTTAAGATCCGCTAACCTATCTGAATCTAGCCCAGGGTGTATGCCTTTCCTGGAAGCCATGTTCTTTAACTAAACAAAGGAAGCCACATGGCTAACACACATGAACTCTGTCTCTGACCATAACAACTCAAAAACTCCCATATTTTCAGCTGGTGTGAATCCTTATTCTGCGTTGTTCCAGAGAACAACGCATACCTGGATTATACTACTGTTCCTGTGGATGGGAGGTTATCTGCAGATGTACACTACGAGTCCTAACATGTGCTGATCAGACACAGCAGAGACAAGAGCGTCCATCCGCCTACAACTGACAATGTCCTTGCAGAGTGATCATATGCCCTCAGACGATCGTCTGCGCTAATGCACAGGGGCCCTTCGCCGACGGACATATCCCCACTCTGCAATCTCCTCTCTCCAACCTCAGGAAGTTTTCCACTACCAGACGGGACTCAACCAGCGTCAGTCTGCCCCAGTCAGCTCTTTAGAGCGGGTTGCGGGAGAACCAACACCGGGAGACACTATGACAATACATATTACATACATCTTCATACAATTTCCACAACAATTTCCATTGTAAAGAGCTTCTCGAAGTGTTGGTGCTCCATAAATCCTAACTAATAGTATTAATATATTTATCCTGAGAACTAAAAAGACTCTTATAAAGAGACAAAGAATGGAATAAAATAAACAATTAGCTACAGATGAGTTTTTCAGAACCGCTGAATATGGCGCCCTAATGCCGCGTACACACGATCGGAAACGCAGACAAGAAAACCGCAGATTTTTTTCCCGACCGAATGTCGGCTCAAACTTGTGTTGTTTGTGGGTCACACAAAATTCCGACTGTCAAGAACGCGGTGACGTACAACACTACAACGAACCGAGAAAAATTAGGGTCGATGCTTCCGAGCATGCGTCGACTATATTACGAGCATGCATGTTTTTTTTTACGCGTCGGAATTGCATACAGACGATCGGAATTTCCGACAAGAACTTTTCTTGTCGGAAAAATTGAGAACCAGCTCTCAAATTTTTGTCGTCGGAAATTCTGACAGAAAACGTCCGATGGAGCCTACACACGGTCGGAATTTCCGAACCAAAAGCTCACATCGGACTTTTCTTGTCGGAAAATTCCGATCGTGTGTACGCGGCATTAGTCATAAAGTTCTCACTAATCCTCGTCTACAACTTTCCCCCAGAAATGAGAAGAAAAGCTGAACACTAATTATTATCAGCTGAGATCTGATGCTAAAAGAAAAACATTTGTAGCATAAAACACGCCGAGCGTTCCTCCGGCGGCTCCGTCCACTGAAGACCCAACGCTGGGACTTGAAAGAAGAGCGAACTTTTCTTTTTCTCTGTTTATAGTAGAGGAAGGGAACATTAATGAGGAGTCTGAGGCGTATTAATCAGAATGGGACTACGAGGAGCAAACAAGACGACCACAAGCATTAAATGAACGAGTGATCACAGCCGGCGCCCCTCACCTTCACAGACGCCGCGGGTTGGACTCGGCTGGGACCACATTTCGGTCGGCGCTCTTCATGGTCGTTATGGATGATCAAAGACAGCGAGGAGGAGAGATCAGCCGAGAAAGGACGCACAACCTGCCAGAACCCCAAACTCAGCACTTGTTCATTTATATATTTTATTATAAATGAATTCCAACCTGCAAGTTGCACCTTTCAGGGGGACAATTTACATACAATATATTCCCAAAAGTATTGGGACGCCTGTCTTTCTTCATAAGAGAGGTTTCCTTTTACTGTAGAGGACAACACCTTACTAATTATATAAATATACTTCCCTCATAATAACGCAAAAAGTAATGTGTGTGCATAAACTAGGGATGTCCCGATACCGATACTAGTATCTAGGGCTGCAACTAACGATTATTTTCATAATCGATTAGTTGGCCGATTATTGTTTCGATTAATCGATTAATCGGATAATAGCCTTTAAAAAAAAAATTGCATTTTTAAATTTTTTTTTAGGGCCAATTTGTTGTCGGGCAGATTACAAAACACAAATTTCCGCAAAAACACATGACATGCTTTTCTGCAGCTTCTCCATTGAAGTATATTGAACCAAAAAAAAGCACCGTTTTGCGTTAAAAAGTCCCCTCCCCTTTCCAAATACGCAGCAGCCAAAAAAAATCATGGATGTGAACGTGTCCCATATGAAAACATGTAAATGAACTGTAGTGTGTTTCTGCAAAAAGCACCAAAAAACAGAGGTGTGACCCCGGCCTGAGGTGTTTAGTAACATAATGGGGTTAAAAAAACAAAAATAAGTACAAAAAGAGCAAATAATCGCTACTGTAAGGCTGCATTCACACCTAGGCGACAAAACGCCTGAAGCGAGACGCTACAATACGCTGGAGGAGAGAAATAACATGATTCTCTATGGAGATGGTTCACATCTCCACGCCGAACGCCGAAAAGCGCGGAACGCCTGAAGCGCAAACAAGTCCCGGACCCTTTTTTGTCGCGGCATATCGGGCGGCTTCGGCGTTCTCCATACCCGACAACATTTCTGTTTTTATCCTGTAAGTGTTAAACTTTTTTTATTAAAACAACTTAGTCAACATACTTTACCATGTGGGCAATATCATTCTTTCTATGTATCTACTGACCACATTACACCGGAGGACTCCAGGATATATCACCACCGCTCAGGACCTAAAGGCCCTGGCTAGGGGTTTAGCCGCATGCTCGTATTGCTTTATGCTCTGGTAAGCCTCCCATCCATAGGGTGTTTTGGTGGTGGTGGTCCCTTGAGTCACAAATATCCTATATGTGCTGGTCCTGTTGTACTTCACCATTAAGTTTTTCTTGTGACACGCTGCAATCTTGTGGATCCGTGTTTGGGAAGTCTCAACATCCATCCCTTCTCATCCCCCTGTGAGGATCATCAAAAGGCCCTGGCTGGGGTTTGCAGCCGCAAGCCTTTTATTGCTTGCCATCCGGTAAGCCTCCATCCTTTTTTATTTAGTGGTGTCGGCCACCACACATGATTTCAACTTATGAACTTTTATTCAATGTTGATGAACTTACTTTTAACCATTTCCATTGATACAAAGACTATACTTTCAATCATGTGTTCTATTTCCTTTTAATTTTGGGGTCTTTTTAATTTTAATTTCATCATATTTTTTCCATTATCAACTGATTGTTTAGTTTAATTTATATTAATAGCTCAACGTTTCTTTTTTCCATACCCGACAATGACCTATACAAATCGCGGTAAAAACCGCCGCAATTTGTCGCGACAAATCGCCGCAAATCGCCTACACCTAGGTGTGAATGCAGCCTAAGGGGTTCATTTTTTTTACTGTGGGACAGTGAAAGTAATATTTACAGTAGCGATTTGCTTTTTTGTACTGTAAAAGGGCTAATTTTAGTTTTTTTAACCCCATTATGTTACTGGCCAATTAATTGATTATGAAAATTGTAATCGATTAATTTCATAATCGATTAGTTGTCGATTAATCGATTAGTTGTTTCGGCCCTATTAGTATCGGTACCCACACCGAGCATTTCCCCGAGTACTTGTATTAGGGGGGAAATGCTCCGTTGCCTCAGCCGATACCTGGACAGGCAGGGGAGTTGCAAGTCTTCTCCCCCCAGTGCTGTCATTCCCCCATGTTCTCTTTTCCCCCGTGTTGTCTTTTCCCCTGTGCTGTCTTCTCCCCCCGTCCGTGCCGTCTTCTCCCCCTCGTCCGTGCCGTCTTCTCCCCCTCGTCCGTGCCGTCTTCTCCCCCCCCGTCCGTGCCGTCTTCTCCCCCCCCGTCCGTGCCGTCTTCTCCCCCCCCGTCCGTGCCGTCTTCTCCCCCCCGTCCATGCAGTCTTCTCCCCCTCGTCCGCGCAGTCTTCTCCCCCTCGTCCGCGCAGTCTTCTCCCCCTTGTCCGCGCAGTCTTCTCCCCCTCGTCCGCGCAGTCTTCTCCCCCTCGTCCGTGCCGTCTTTTCCCCCCCGTCCATGCAGTCTTCTCCCCCTCGTCCGCGCCGTCTTCTTCCCCCCGTCTGTGCCGTCTTCCCCCCCCGTCTGTGCCGTCTTCTCCCCCCAGTCCGTGCCGTCTTCTCCCCCCCGTCTGTGCCATCTTCTCCCCCCCCGTCTGTGCCGTCTTCTCCCCCCCGTCTGTGCAGTCTTCTCCCCCCATCTGTGCCGTCTTCTCCCCCCGTCCATGCAGTCTTCTCCCCCTCGTCCGCGCAGTCTTCTCCCCCTCGCCCGCGCAGTCTTCTCCCCCTCGTCCGCGCAGTCTTCTCCCCCTCGTCCGTGCCGTCTTCTCCCCCCCCCGTCCGCGCAGTCTTCTCCCCCTCGTCCGTGCAGTCTTCTCCCCTCCTACTGTGCCGCTCTCCCCCCTCAATTTGTCAGGATGGAGAGCGGAGGTAGGAGCCACTAAACCCGGCTCCTACCTTTTCCGAATGAACAGAGTCAGTGATCACTGACTCTGTCCATTCACATAACTGAGCATCATAACCTGTGTTTACGATGCTTCAGTTTATGAATGGAGAGGAGCTTCTCTCCATTCTTAGCTGAGTCTGCAGAGAAAGGGACTGGACCACGTCCATTTTTGAGACGAAACGTTGGGCAAGCAACGTTCTGACGTCACCGCGCTGCTCAGCTGTACCCGGATCGAGCCGGCCAGGTCCTCGATCCGCCTGCCTGTGTCTTCGCTCTATCAGCTGTACCCGGAAGACACAGGCCGGCGCGATCATTTTTATGCACATAGCATTGGATTAATTGTAAGTGCGCATTTCATCTTTTAAATAAACCTTATCTTGGATTTTACACTATGAGAGCTCCTTCTTCTCTTTTCATGGCGCAACTCGCAACATATACTGAATGAGGCTGCACCTTATTGATGCTCTTTCTTGGTGGATATCCATGCGGAAGTTAACCAGCATACATGCGATTTTGATCTCCTGTGATAGGAGATCATATTTAGCTGGTAAGAGGCAGTGTGTTATCAAGGTGGAGGTGCTTCTCTCTCATCACTTTTCTGGAAGCTGTGAATTCTTTTTATCACTTGGAGATTGATATTTTGAATACCTTTTTGGACTATATGGGAACTCATTCACCAATGCAATTTCACTTATTTGGACTTTAACGGTTCACTATACACTTATGGCCCAGATTCTCGTATCTGGGCGTAAAACTGTGCGGGCGTAACGTATCTGATTTACGTTACTCCGCCGCAAGTTTTACAGGCAAGTACTTTATTTACAGAACTTGCCTGTAAAGTTGCGGCGGCGTAGCGTAAATCACCCGGCGCAAGCCCGCCTAATTCAAATTAGCCGGGTAGGGGGCGTGGAGCATTTAAATTAAGCGCGTTCCCGCGCCGAACGTACTGCGCATGCCGAAAAATATCCCAGGGTGCATTGCTCCAAATGACGTCGCAAGCACGTCATTGGTTTCGACGTGAACGTAAATTAAAAAATTTCGACGCGGGAACGACGGCCATACTTAACATTGGTTGCCCCTCATATAGCATGGGCAACTTTACGCGTCGCAAATCTAACGTAAACGTCGTGACTTCACTGCGTCGACCGCGCGTACGTTCTGGAATTCGCGTATTTTGCTCATTTGCATACTCGACGGGGAAAACGACGGAGGCGACACCTAGCGGCGAAAAAAAAAATTGCATTTAAGATCTGACAGCGTAAGGGCCTTACGCCTGTCGGATCTAATGGATATCTATGCGTTCTAAGAATCAGTCGCATAGATACGACGGCCCAGATTAGGACTTACGACGGCGTACATTGCGTTGTGCCGTCGTAAGACCTTTGAGAATCTGGGCCTTATGTGTCTTTATTATCACTCTCTTCCACACATTGAGAGCGTCTGATTATTATTTCATTATTCACGTATTTTTTGTCATATTTTTATATAGGTCACACTTCTATATATTTGATACTACTAGCGCAGCTTTTTTTCTTTCCACTTGTGCGTTGGCATGCGTTGGCGCGCAAAGAGCAATTTATAATCCAAAAGGGAAATAGTAAACTGGTGAAAGTTCCCTGAATAGTCAAACCGCAAAGATGGATCTCAGCAATCCGCCCTCCCGCAAGTCAGCCAGAACTCTCGGGCAAGTGCCCGTCTCACCCAACCGGTTCAGGCCTTGTCCTTCTGTGGCACGCCGTCCCCGATCTCCAGTCACAGTCCTGTTAGCCGGCAGCCTCCGCTTCTCAGACAGGTCGCAGGGACACTGGAAGTCCGTCCGATCATTCCGACAGAGGTTCCGTCTCTTCTTCTCAAAGGCGCTCCGCCCGGGCGTATGTAGACCTCAGCTGCGGCCTACTCCCCGTGGAGACACTTCTGGCAGTGTCCTCCTGGGTTGAAGAGGCGGTCCTGAGAGAGCGCGCCAAACCGTCCTCTCCATTAAATTACCTTCCCTTAGCAGGCGGCGCGGAAGGCAAAGCATCTTGGGGTTATCCAGATGCTCTCTGGGTAATGTAGTTTATTACAGGTCAGGGCAAATGGAGTCTCTTCTCCTCCTGAACTCAATTCCCCAACGTCCTCTGCGGTACCAGAACAAAATGTAAACAACAACAGGTGGCTCTAACCCAACTCGGCCACAAGAGGGAGCTGAGATCCTTCACCATCAGCAATGGTAGTCTTTTATATCACATCAAAAGGGTGATACCCCGCTACAACTATATTACCAAAAGTATTGGGACGCCGGCCTTTACACACACATGAACTTTAATCCCATTCTTAGTCCGGAGGGTTCAATATTGAGTTGGCCCCGCCCTTTGCAGCTATAACACCTTCACCTCTTCTGGGAAGGCCGTCCACAAGGTTTAGGGGTGTGTCTATGGGAAGGTTTGATCATTCTTCTAGAAGAGCATTTGTGAGGTCAGGCACTGATGTTGGATGAGAAGGCCTGGCTCAAGTCTCCGCTCTAATTCATCCCAAAGGTGTTCTATCAGGTTGAGGTCAGGACTCTGCAGGCCAGTCAAGTTCCTTCCACCCCAAACTCGCTCATCCATGTCTTTATGGACCTTGTTTTGTGCACTGGTCCAAATCATTTGGTGGAGGGGGGATTATGGTGTGGGAGGGAGGAGGGATTATGGTGTGGGTGGAGGGGGATTATGATGTGGGGGGTGGAGGGGGGATTATGGTGGGGGGTTGTTTTTCAGGGGAAGGGATTGGCCCCTTAGTTCCAGTGAAGGGAACTCTTAAGGCGTCGGCATACCAAGACATTTTGGACAATTTCATGCTCCCAACTTTGTTACAGCTGAGTGAGCAGCGGACCCCCACCGTTTCGCCCGCTTCTCACTTATTTGGACGCCTAAGAGAGCCTATGGCTCTAATCAGGTGCTTTCAAAAAACACCCCCCACCGCTGTAATTCTGGTGTCCAGTGCCCAAAAAGGGGCCGGACACCTGAATAGGGGGTGTCGGCAGCGGCCATAGATAGATTCATGCAATGATGATAGAGGGGTGACAGAGAGGGGGGCGGCACTCCTGCGCCTTTTATGGACGCACCCCTGCTGATAAACGTAGATATCATACATACAGTCATTCAATACACACGTAGGGCCAGATTCACAAAGAGATACGACAGTGTATCTCCTGATACGCCGTCGTATCTCTAAGTTCTGTCGGTCGTATCTATGTGACTGATTCAGAGAATCAGGTTACGCATAGATATTCCTAAGATCCGACAGGTGTAAGTGTCTTACACCGTCAAATCTTAGGCTGCAATTCCAGATCGCCTGCTAGGTGGCTTTTCGTTTTTTTTTACGCAACGAATATGCAAATGAGGATTTCCACCAATTCAGAAACGAACGACCGTCCGGCGTATTTTTTTTTACGTCGTTTGCGTTCGACTGTTTCCGGCATATAGTTACTCCTGGGTCTATGAGGCGCAGCTAATGTTAAGTATGGCCGTCGTTCCCGCGTCAAATTTTGAAATTTTACGTTGTTTGCGTACGTCGATTCAGAAAACAGCTGGACGTAAGTTGCGCTCACGACGAAACCAATGACGTCCTTGCGACGTCATTTGGAGCAATGCCCGCCGGGATTTTTTAGGGACGGCGCATGCGCAGTTCGTTCGGCGAGGGGACGTGCTTCATTTAAACGAAACACGCCCCCTACCCGCCGAATTTGAATTCTGCCGGGTGATTTACGCTACGCCGCCGCAACTTTACAGGCAAGTGCTTTGTGAATAAAGCACTTGCCTGAAAAACTTACGGCGGTGTAACGTAAATCAAATACGTTACGCCCGCCCAAGAATACGCCCATCTACGTGAATCTGGCCCATACACTGTATATATCGCTTGAGGAAAATATGCTTATAAAATAGTTTACCATTTGCCAATAAAAAAAAAAAATCTGGTGACTTTCTGGGGCCCAATCACATTGGAAATCTCCATGAATTAGTGTGGGGATTGGTAAACCTTTCGCTCTCACTTAGTGTAACAAACAATTTATACCTTTTGCTGTGATGACATTTTAATGAGAAGAGAAAAGGAACAAATCGGTTATCTTCTTATAATCATTTCCCACATTAATGCCATAATTAGTGAAAAACCTCAATCTGAGCGGCGTAGAGGGTAACCCCACCGACATCTACAAGCCGGCTGTATTGTAAACACTTCATGTTCTCCGCATCGTTCTCGTGGGATTAGTAATCAGCTGAACATTAGGAAACAAAGGGTTAATCCTGCCTTGAGTGTTTCGAAGGATGGAGGGTTGCTTTCTCTCCCCCCCCCCCCAATCCCTCCCGCTAGCCTCTCATTTAATTAACATCTCCATGCATCATGCAGCGCCCGGTGAAGGCTCCCGGTGAAGGCTCCCGGTGAAGGCTCCCGATGAAGGCTCCCGGTGAAGGCCTCCCTTCCACGGGCGGAGTATGAAGTTGTTTGTAGCAGTTGTTTGATGAAGGTAAGGCATAAACAACCTTATTAAGGATCTCAAGATAGATGCTAATTGTCGGCCTATGTTATCATGGCGCCGGGTTGCCTAGCAACCGGCTCAGGCTCTTGAAATTCTCACTGTACAAAGTCCCAAACTCTTTTTTGCGGGAAGGTTCTGTAATTGGCTTTGGGTCAAAACACAGAGAGATTAACGATCACACCACTAATACTAATTTCAGGGATTTGTTTCTTCTTCTCTTCTCTTCAAACCTTTCAAAGTAAACAACGCGTCTTCGTCTCTGCGCTATTGTTTACCGAACGGACAGACAGGTAAACTGCAAACTAGTCCATGGAATTAAAGTGCCCCTGTCCCCGTAGTAGAGCTTTATCAAAGAAGAGACGGAATGCGGGCCTCCTGGGCCACTCAACGTTCTGCTGAGCGTTTGGCGTTGTCAATGTCCTCGGTCCCTTCTCACCGGTTCCTCCTGGTGACCTCAACATCCCTACAGGAGAAGGGGATCAACACGCCATGGAAACCAACACTCCTGGAAGGGTATGTCCCCCAGTGTACTTCATGGGATCAGGAATAAAGTGGTGTTGGGTGGCAGGAGTGGCAAGTGTTGGATTGTTGATTTCCCAGCATGCCTCACAGGACCATTTCAGGAATGGAGTGGTGTTGGGTGGCAGGAGTGGTAAGTCTTGGATTGTTGATTTCCCAGCATGCCTCACAGGACCATTTCAGGAATGGAGTGGTGTTGGGCAGCAAGAAAATGTTGAAGTTTTGATTTCCCAGGGTGCCCATCGGGACCAGTTTGGGAATGGAGTTGTACTGGGAGGCAGAAGAGATAAGTGTGGGGCTGTTGATTTCCTAGCATGCTTTACAGGATCAGTTCTTGGCCTTCAGGAGTCGTACAGACGACCGAACATGTCCGACGGACAGGCTTCCAGCGGACATGTTTCTTAGCATGCTAAGAAACATTTGTCCGCCGGAAAACGGTCGGCTGGACAAATGTCCGCTGGAAACCTGTCCGGTCGGCCATACACACGACCGAACATGTCTGCAGACATGTTCGGTCATGCGTACGGGGCCTAATAGAGAAGCCGGAAACCTTCCCTGTCTTTGCACATGCGCAACATTTCCACAGTGTATTTGAGCTCTGCTATGACCCAAAGGCTGGGCAGAGCCCATTTGGTGCCTCTGTGTCCTGCCATAATGGTGGAGAGAGTGGGCAGGGCCCATTTGGTGCCTCTGTGTCCTGCCATAATGGTGGAGAGAGTGGGCAGGGCCCATTTGGTGCCTCTGTGTCCTGCCATAATGGTGGAGAGAGTGGGCAGGGCCCATTTTGGTGCCTCTGTGTCCTGCCATAATGGTGGAGAGAGTGGGCAGGGCCCATTTGGTGCCTCTGTGTCCTGCCATAATGGTGGAGAGAGTGGGCAGAGCCCATTTGGTGCCTCTGTGCCCTGGCATAATGGTGGAGAGTGGGCAGGGCCCATTTGGTGCCTCTGTGTCCTGTCATAATGGTGGAGAGAGTGGGCAGAGCCCATTTGGTGCCTCTGTGTCCTGCCATAATGGTGGAGAGAGTGGGCAGAGCCCATTTGGTGCCTATGTCCTGCCATAATGGTGGAGAGAGTGGGCAGGGCCCATTTGGTGCCTCTGTGTCCTGCCATACTGGTGGAGAGAGTGGGCAGGGCCCATTTGGTGCCTCTGTGTCCTGCCATAATGGTGGAGAGAGTGGGCAGGGCCCATTTGGTGCCTCTGTGTCCTGTCATAATGGTGGAGAGAGTGGGCAGAGCCCATTTGGTGCCTCTGTGTCCTGCCATAATGGTGGAGAGAGTGGGCAGAGCCCATTTGGTGCCTATGTCCTGCCATAATGGTGGAGAGAGTGGGCAGGGCCCATTTGGTGCCTCTGTGTCCTGCCATACTGGTGGAGAGAGTGGGCAGGGCCCATCTGGTGCCTCTGTGTCCTGCCATAATGGTGGAGAGAGTGGGCAGAGCCCATCTGGTGCCTGTAACGGTCACCACCGTTTACGACCTTCCATCCCATCCACGACAGCTCATCTGACACACAGACAAATCAGCAGGCATCCCATTTTCCCAGAATCAAGACGAGACACAGCTCTGTAATAATGTCCCTTCTCTTACGATTGCAGGCCGATCTGCCCCGGCTCTCCAGTAAGTCCTTGAGGGAAGAGAGCTTCAGCCGTTCATACAGCGTCTCCATCGTCCTGTATCCTTGTAGCTGTTCTTCTGGCGATGGAAACATCCCACTGCTGCCACCAATTGTAACGGTCACCACCGTTTACGACCTTCCATCCCATCCAAGACAGTTTATCGACACTCCAACCAACAGGACCCAATCCATAAGAATTCCCCCCCCACCTGCCATAATGGTGGCGAGAGTGGGCAGAGCCCATTTGGTGCCTCTGTGTCCTGCCATAATGGTGGAGAGAGTGGGCAGGACCCATTTGGTGCCTCTGTGTCCTGCCATAATGGTGGAGAAAGTGGGCAGAGCCCATTGGGTGCCTCTGTGTCCTGCCATAATGGTGGAGAGAGTGGGCAGAGCCCATTTGGTGCCTCTGTGTCCTGCCATAATGGTGGAGAGAGTGGGCAGAGCCCATTTGGTGCCTCTGTGTCCTGCCATAATGGTGGAAAGAGTGGGCAGAGCCCATTTGGTGCCTCTGTGTCCTGCCATAATGGTGGAGAGAGTGGGCAGAGCTCATTGGGTGCCTCTGTGTCCTGCCATAATGGTGGAGAGAGTGGGCAGAGCCCATTTGGTGCCTCTGTGTCCTGCCATAATGGTGGAGAGAGTAGAGCCCATTTGGTGCCTCTGTGTCCTGCCATAATGGTGAGTGGGCAGAGCCCATTTGGTGCCTCTGTGTCCTGCCATAATGGTGGAGAGAGTGGGCAAAGCCCATTTGGTACCTCTGTATTCTGCCATAAGGGTGGAGAGAGTAGAGCCCATTTGGTACCTCTGTGTCCTGCCATAATGGTGGAGAGAGTGGGCAGAGCCCATTTGGTGCCTCTGTGTCCTGCCATAATGGTGGAGAGAGTGGGCAGGGCCCATTTGGTGCCTCTGTGTCCTGCCATAATGGTGGAGAGAGTAAGCAGGGCCCATTTGGTGCCTCTGTGTCCTGCCATAATGGTGGAGAGAGTGGGCAGGGCCCATTTGGTACCTTTGTATTCTGCCATAAGGGTGGAGAGAGTAGAGCCCATTTGGTACCTCTGTGTCCTCCATAATGGTGGAGAGAGTGGGCAGAGCCCATTTGGTACCTTTGTATTCTGCCATAAGGGTGGAGAGAGTAGAGCCCATTTGGTACCTCTGTGTCCTGCCATAATGGTGGAGAGAGTGGGCAGAGCCCATTTGGTACCTCTGTGTCCTGCCATAATGGTGGAGAGAGTGGGCAGAGCCCATTTGGTACCTCTGTGTCCTGCCATAATGGTGGAGAGGGTGGGCAGGGCCCATTTGGTGCCTCTGTGTCCTGTCATAATGGTGGAGAGAGTGGGCAGGGCCCATTTGGTGCTTCTGTGTCCTGCCATAATGGTGGAAAGAGTGGGCAGAGCCCATTTGGTGCCTCTGTGTCCTGCCATAATGGTGGAGAGAGTGGGCAGAGCCCATTTGGTGCCTCTGTGTCCTGCCATAATGGTGGAGAGAGTGGGCAGAGCCCATTTGGTGCCTCTGTGTCCTGCCATAATGGTGGAGAGAGTGGGCAGAGCCCATTTGGTGCCTCTGTGTCCTGCCATAATGGTGGAGAGAGTGGGCAGAGCCCATTTGGTGCCTCTGTGTCCTGCCATAATGGTGGAGAGAGTGGGCAGGGCCCATTTGGTGCCTCTGTGTCCTGCCATAATGTTGGAGAGAGTGGGCAGAGCCCATTTGGTGCCTCTGTGTCCTGCCATAATGGTGGAGAGAGTGGGCAGAGCCCATTTGGTGCCTCTGTGTCCTGCCATAATGGTGGAGAGAGTGGGCAGAGCCCATTTGGTGCCTCTGTGTCCTGCCATAATGGTGGAGAGAGTGGGCAGAGCCCATTTGGTGCCTCTGTGTCCTTCCATAATGGTGGAGAGAGTGGGCAGAGCCCATTTGGTGCCTCTGCGTCCTGCCATAATGGTGGAGAGAGTGGGCAGAGCCCATTTGGTGCCTCTGTGCCCTGCCATAATGGTGGATAGAGTGGGCAGAGCCGTGTAAAAAGGTTAAGGTCTACTTCAAGGCCCACCTGACTTGCCGCTGTATATCTCTGTAGCTCTGTTGTGAAGGGGTTAACCTCCCAGCATGTC
This sequence comes from Rana temporaria, assembly GCF_905171775.1. Classification (NCBI taxonomy): domain Eukaryota; kingdom Metazoa; phylum Chordata; class Amphibia; order Anura; family Ranidae; genus Rana; species Rana temporaria. The sequence continues at coordinate 1,287,622 of NC_053491.1, read as the reverse complement.
TTTGGATGGAACATTTTCCCTGCTGAGAGTAGCAGACCGACATCTAACATATTTATTGCCGTCCCTCCGGATTTCTCTTTATAGTTCTGTAAGGAACACGGTGTAAAAATTGCTGTAAAAATGAACTCGGCCGTACTTCTGCATCTAATGTTCTTCTTTCCCATCAATAGAAAACATCTGCAGGTTTTCGCCTCGTTCGGCCCGAGATGAGTTTGTAGAAAATTCGCCGAGCTCTGCGGGAAAAACAAATGGGTAAGTTGGCAATTCATGAAGCCGGCCGCCCTTTGTCCTCGCTGTCAGCGGTGTGAGTGATGGGCCCCCAGCAATGACTTCCACCAGCTGGAGAAGGTGGGCCCCGGGGACACAGGTGGACAGAGGTTGGAGGAGGCGAAACAAGACTGCGTCTAGCAGCTGCTCAGAAACCTGCCGAAAACCAAGACTTGTCCAAAGTGACATATGATTTGGGAAAGGAAGGCCCAGAGATGGCCGGAGAGCTTCGCCGGTGTGGCGGCGGCGGCTGGGGGGGGGGGGGTCTCAGACAAGACAGGAGGACCATCTACAAGTATTTCTATGTAGCGCTATCTGACTCCTTCAATAAGGTGATACAGAGAGCCGTGATGTGCAAAGTGCAACCAACAGCAATTCACAGGTTATGGGATTGGCGGATCTCATTAGACAGCAGCATGGGCCGGCAGTTCATAGTCCTATTCAGGGCCATCTTTAAGGCAGGGCAAAGGGGGAAGCTGCCTTGGGTCCTGTCATTATTGTGGGGCCAAAGCAGCTGCCTCATACTTGCCAACTATCCCAGTTTAAATTCCCTTCAAGTTGTAGTCCTGTGCGGTGTCCCGATATCTCAGTGTGAAGTGCTGCTACTAATGCTGCCCAGCTCTGCCCTATTGTTGTGTACAGAGGACTCACCTGCAGACCCTTTACATGTAAATAATCGTCATTCATATGCAAATAAAGGTTGCATTCATATGTACAGTATATCATGCCCCTCTGCAGTGAAGAGATGATGTGCTGTAACCTCTAGCAGCAACCAATCATTGGGCAGTATTACTGTACAGTAAACTCTAGCAGCCAATCTACAAGCAGAAATCATGTGCTTTAACCTCTAGCAACCAGTGAGCAGTATTACTGTACAGTAAACTCTAGCATTTAATCAACAAGAAGAAAACAGGCGCTGTAACCTCTAGCAACCAATCAGTGAGCAGTTTTACTGTACAGTAAACTCTAGCAACCAAACAAGAAGAAATCATGAGCTGTAACCTCTAGCAACTAATCAGTGAGCCTTAATGTGTGATGTAACCTCTAGCAACCAGTCAGTAAGTGGTAATGATATGCTGTAACCCCTAGCAACCAATCAGTAAGTGGTAATGATATGCTGTAACCTCTAGCAACCAATCAGTGAGCAGTGTTACTCTCTAGCAACCGATCAAGAAGAAGAACTCATGTGCTGTATGTAACCTCTATCAACTAGTAATCAGTGAGCTGTAATGTGTGCTGTAACCTCTAGCAACCAGTCAGTAAGTGGTAATGATAAGCTGTAGCCTCTAGCAACCAATCGCAATCTCTGCCTGAGATGTGACCTGCACAGGATCCTGGAGCGATTCGCAGGCGATTCATTGAGTGAATGGAGGATTAATCACAATCTTTTGTAAAAGAATACTTTTTAGCATTTGGTGTGTTTACACATCTTCTGGTATCCATGGTAACAGGACGACACATTGTTTGTAAGTTTGGGTCACCCCCCCCCCCCCACCCCCGCTGAGTCGATATTTGAATTGTTTTGTTTCTGTAACAAAGACATGGAGACCGAACTGATTACCGGCATTGAGGGCGGCCGGCGCGCTCGTGATCCTCCGCAACTAGAAGAATACAAACGTATTTCATTATTACAAAACTTCTTCCAATAAATAACAATAACAGCGATGTCTGTCACTTCTACTGGAACAGACGAGAGAAGTCTGACATCTATTATAAAGTACACGGGACCCACCTCTGCCGATCAACAAGGACGACCAACCTCTGCTGACCAACATGGCCAACCAACCTCTGCCGACCAACCTCTGCTGACCAACAAGGCCGACCAACCTCTGCTGATCAACAAGGACGACCAACCTCTGCTGACCAACAAGGACGACCAACCTCTGCTGACCAACATGGCCAACCAACCTCTGCCGACCAACCTCTGCTGACCAACAAGGCCGACCAACCTCTGCTGATCAACAAGGACGACCAACCTCTGCTGACCAACATGGCCAACCAACCTCTGCCGACCAACCTCTGCTGACCAACATGGCCAACCAACCTCTGCTGATCAACCTCTGCTGATCAACAAGGCCGACCAACCTCTGCCGACCCACCTCTGCTGACCAACATGGCCAACCAACCTCTGCTGATCAACAAGGCCGGCCAACCTCTGTCGACCAACCTTTGCCGAACCAACCTCTGCCGACCAACATGGCCGACCAACCTCTGCCGACCAACATGGCCAACCAACATGGCCAACCAACCTCTGCTGATCAACAAGGCCGACCAACCTTTACCGACGAACCTCTGCCGATCAACCTCTGCCGACCCACCTCTGCTGATCAACAAGGCCGACCAACCTCTGCCGAACAACATGGCCGACCAACCTCTGCCAACCAACCTCTGCTGATCAACCTCTGCCGACCAACCTCTGCTGACCAACAAGGCCGACCAACCTCTGCCGACCAACCTCTGCCAACCAACATGGCCGGCCAACCTCTGTCGACCAACCTTTGCCGAACCAACCTCTGCCGACCAACATGGCCGACCAACCTCTGCCGACCAACCTCTGCTGATCAACAAGGCCGACCAACCTCTGCTGACCAACCTCTGCCGACCAACCTCTGCCGACTGTGCTATAGACGAATGACATCTACAGAGCGGTCATCCAGTTCTGGGAGGGCATCTATTGAAATCCTCCCAGAACCATGCCCACTTTGGCGTGCACGCGGCGCGCTCTGGACACAGCTGATCACAGATTGGGGTAAAGGGTGAAATGTTGGGGCAAATTTGGAGGTGAAAGCAGAACCCTCTGTCCTCAAACAAAACTTGGTCCCCCGTCAATGCTTCCTCTGTCCAGAACCAGCACCATCCAAGACTCTCCAGCCCCCCTCACTTCAGCTGAGGACCCCACATCATCCACTCCGGCTAACTGTTGGGGAGAGAGGCCAACTGCCCCAGCTCCCTGCAACTCAGTACAGTTGTTTCCGGTGCCGGGCAGAGGTTGGTAGCACTCTGCCCTGTTGCCGGTGTATTGTCACAGTTTGCTGCCTATCCTAGAATGCTCCGGAAGTCACGTGGCGGCCAACTGCGCATGCGTTCCAAACGCAAATGCGATGCGTTCCAATGGATTCACGACAGTGCACACCAGTGAAACCTCGGTCAGCATCCAGGCTCTTTCCTTAACATCTCTATGGATTGGAGGATGTTAAAAAAAGAGCCAGGAGGTCGAGCAGGCGGAGCGGGCCGTCCGAGCGAAGCGAGGACGTGAGGCCGACTGGCCACTTTCCTCTAAATCCACATCGCCCTGAATGCCGGGTTCGCTGGTGTGTACTGTCGAAAATCCATTGGAATGCATCGCACTTGCGTTTGGAACGCATCGCGCATGCGCAGTTGGCCGCCACGTGACTTCCGCAGCATTCTAGGATAGGCAGCAAACTGTGACACTACACCAGCACTTCTGCTGTTTTTCTGTTAGTGGAGACCACAGGGCCATCCACCGACACCAGATCAAGCTGCAGTTGTGAGGTGACGACTGCATTCCCTCCTTGGATCCTGATCTGCAGCTCGGGACAGACTGCCACCTCCTCACCCTGGGCCTCCAGAATTTCTTCAGGTGTAGGGCAGAGGTCTTGGACCCTCTGTCCGGTTGCCAGCACTTCAGATGGGGGTTTGCTAGGTGGTTCCTCCTCTACAGAAACGTCTTTTAAATCCCCAGTCTCTGGAATTGCTAAAAGTGTGGGGCAGAGGTCTTGAACCCTCTGTTCGGTTGCCAGAATTCAGCTGGAGAAGTTTGTTGTAACTCCATAGATGCTGCTGGCAGAAAATCCCATGTCCCTGTCAGTGTTGTAGGAGAAAGGCCGACTACCTCTTCTCTCAAGAAGGCCGAAGCCACTGTTGGTGTTGGGCAGAGGTTAGCAGTGCTCTGCCCTGTTGTCAGCACTTCAGCTTTGGAGACGATAATTTCCGGAGTTTCCACTGCCGATTCTCTGGCATACTGCTGAACGCATTCTAGCAGTTTCCTGTGTGCCCTTTCCAGATGCTGTTCTTTCCTTAACTAGTCCAGATCAGGTTTAAGCTCTGAGACCCCTACAAGACCGAGCATAGCCTCTCTGTGTTCTCGCAGGTCCTCAGGGGTAGGTTCCCCTTCATCGCCAAACACAAAACCATCTGTAAGGATCTCCCACAGCAATCCAGGGCCACCAAAGTCATATCCCTCCGGAGAGCATTCTGTTGTCTCCCCTAAATATTCCTCCTCCGCGTGCCATTGCAGAGCCCGATACCGATTGTCCGGCTCTATCTCCTGCTGGACCAGCCTGTCCACCTCCGTCACCCATTGCTCCTGGGGCCGCTCTCCCAGAAATGGCATACGTAACTCCCTCTGTTCACTGGCCGGTTGCTCTGGGGTTGGAAAGCACTTGCCTTGTTGCATACCAGCGACCTGGAGGCATCAAATCCAGAGTCCTACCTGAATCTGCTGCCTGACCTCCAGGTATTCATCCGCAGACACAGACCTGGAGTATGCTGAAAGGACGATCCGCAGCAGCCCCGGGAACTCTGATTCCAGATCCATATCTCTGCTGGGGTGACTGAAGGCTGCTATCCGATCTTGGATCCCGCTGGAGGGCCTCATAGCCAGGAAACACGATCCCACCGATGCCAACCAGATGTGATGAACCCTCTGTCCTCAAACAGAACAAGATCCGCCATCAATGCTTCCTCTGTCCAGAACCAACACCATCCAAGACTCCCCCCCCCCCCCCAGTCACCAGACAACACCTCAGAGTAGAGTGGCAAACAAACTGCTTTCTTTTTACACATGAACACAAGAGAGATCTCACTTCAAGACACTTCCCCCCACCCTTGGAAAACAGGGCGGGTTTAACTGTCCAATGACAATGGACACACAGGTCAGGTGTGTTCAAGCTTCTCATCAGTAAACAGTCTTATCAGCAGGGAGAGGCTGCTGGAGGAATCCCCCCTCCCTCTTTCCTCACAGCAAATACACTTACACATCCTATAATAGTTGAGGCAGACACCACAATAGACAATAGAATACAGTCACACCCCAAACAATCACAGCAAACATTTATACAGCATTGAGTGTGACTGGCACAGATCATAGTGGGGTTCTCAGTCACCCTGTACCCCTATTAGAGACACAGGGGGATCTACACATAAGAGGGTCGGAGAAGCTGGACAAGGAGCCTCCAGAGCTCTCCAGGGTAAGCTGAGTTCCACAAACCCCCCACCCAAAGTGACCCCCGTCACAACGGGGTGCAGGCTTATCCTGATTCCAATCCAGAAGGCTGGTAAGTGTGCGGAGGAACGGATCACCGCTACTCCCGACCGGCCCAGGAGAATGAGAGGAAACTTCCTCAGTGGGTGGGGCCAAAATGCTTCAGGGAGTGTGATGTCATTTACCTTAATTTCCCTTCTATGTGATTGGCTATTCTTTGCAAAGGGAAACTTCACCTCATTTACTAATCTCTGGAGAAACATTGGCCCAGATTCTCAAAAAAGCGCCTATCTTTAGGCGGGCGTAGCATATCTCAGATACACTACGCCGCCGTAACTTAGAGCGGCAGGTCCCGTATTCAGAAACATCTTCCGCTCTAAGTTACGGCGGCGTAGTGTATCTGACACGGCGTAAGCCCGCCTAATTCAAACTAGGCTGGTAGGGGGCGTGTTGTATGTAAATATTTTGTGACCCCACGTAAATGATGCTTTTATCGAACGGCGCATGCGCGTGCATGCTCAGTATCACGTCAATTTTTTTAATTAAATTACGCCCGCTCAATGCCTAGTCGACGTGAACGTAACTTACGTCCAGCCCCATTCACGGACGACTTATGCAAACAACGTAAAACACGACGCTGTTCCGACGTTTCCGACGTCCATACCTAACATGACTTATGAGGGGTAACTTTACGCCGGCTTATGTCTTACGTAAACGACGTATCTTGATACGCGGGGCGCACGTACGTTCGTGAATCGGCGTATCTAGCTCATTAGCATATTCGATGCGGAAATCTACGGAAGCGCCACCTAGCGGCCAGCGTAAATATGCACCCTAAGATACGACGGTGTAAGAGACTTACGCCGCTCGTATCTTTGCCGAATTTATGCGTAACTGATTCTAAGAATCAGCCGCATAGATACGACCGCTCTCATTCGGATTTACGACGGCGTACATGGCGCTACGCCGTCGTAAGTCCTTTGAGAATCTGGGGGGGAGAGAGAGAGAGAGAATATAGGTGGGTATGAAATGTCTATGAGAAGTAGAATGCGGCTGAGTTGCGGATAATTCCGGCGCGGTCGATGCGTTTGGAGTCACAGATGAGGTTTGTCAGGTACAAATAGTAAATGTAGATTGTAAGACGCGTCGGACTGCCCTGCACCCCAGCCAGGTCCTCCTGAGCAAAGCTAATTTGTCTTAATGTCAGCCGGCGTGACAGAAACAATGTTAGATTTATGATTCCGGCCCTTCGTGTCAAACAGAAAAATGCGTTGCACGGAAGCGTGGATCGCATTTATGGCCAATTAGAATCCAGTCAGTTCCCGGCGAGCTCTACACAAAGTACAAGGGGAAGATCGTCTCCCCATCCATCCTTCCTCATTTCTTACACCCGGCGCCCCCCTCCCCCCTCCTCACTTCTATTATGTACAGCAAATCAAGGCCTGGCGGGTGGTCTATGAGGGGGGAGGGGGGCCGAATGTCTGTTTAGCGTTTAATTAAGAAGAATAATCGATGATGTGGATCTCAAAGACGTGAACAGAAAACCTCCGCCGGGAATCTTTGGGCTTCATTATCCAAACTCGGGGACACCGGCCAGGGAACAAATCCCACATGTATGGATGATATTCAATAACTGGTAGCAGTGTTCGTATTTATCGGGGTATTGCGCGCTCCGGCGTATAGCGCGCACCCCTAAAGTGGACCCGCATTCCTGTGGAAAAAATATTTTTTTGTACTTACAGTTTTGGTGTCTTGCGCGGCGTCCATCGGCGGCCTCGTCGGGTTCGGCGTCCCTCTGCAGCTTCGGGTGTCCTCTTCGTCGGGTCCGGCGTCCTCCCCGCTTTCCTGCGCCGAGTTTGAATACTGCGCCGGCATATACCGAGCGCAGTACACTCGTGTATAGTCGGGCAGGCTCGGCTACTCTCGCGCTGACGTCCAGGACGTGAGCGCGAGAGGAGCCGAGCCTGCCCGACTATACACGAGTGTACTGCGCTCGGTATATGCCGGCGCAGTATTCAAACTCGTCGCGGGAAAGCGGGTATCGGCGTAAATCGTGCACCCACGATTTTGCCCTGATTTTCAGGGCAAAAAAGTGTGCGGTATGCGCTGATAAATACGGTAGATCCCGGCCCATGTATATCCCCCCGCATGTATCTCCAACCGCATAACTCTCATGTATATCCCCGCATGTATCTTCCCCCGCATGTATCTTCCCCCGCATGTATCTTCTCCCGCATGTAAATACAATCCATACCAGACCCGTATCCAAGCACGCCGCCCGGCCGGTCAGAAAAGGAGTGGGGCCTCCTGAGCGCCCCCCCTCCTGAGCCGTACCAGCCCCATGCCCTCAACATGGGGGGGTTTGGTGCTCTGGGGCAGGGGGGCACCCTGTCCTCATGTTGATAAGGACAGGGCCTCTTCCCAACAACCCTGGCCGTTGGTTGTCGGGGTCTGCGGGCGGGGGACTTATCGGAATCTAAGAGTCCCCTTTAATAAGGGGCCCCCAGATACTGGCCCCCCACCCTAGGTGAATGAATATGGGGTACATCGTACCCCTACCCATTCACCTGGAGGCAAAGTGTCAATAAAATAAACACACAACTCAGGGTTTTAAAATAATTTATTAGTCAGCTCCGGGGGTCTTCTCCACTCTCCGGGGGGTCTTCTCCACTCTCCGGGGGTCTTCTCCAGTCTCCGGGGGGTTTTCACCACTCTCTGGGGGGTCTTCTCCACTCTCTGGGTGGTCTTCTTCCATCCTCTCCTCTGTCGTCTCGGCGATCCCCGGTTCTTCTCCCGCTCGCTCTCCGGTGCCTTCTGCGGGGCTGGCCGCCGCTATCTTCTTTGTAGCTCTCTTACTAGCGGCGGCGCAGCCAGCTCTTTTTTGCCGTCTTCTGCCTTCTTCTTATGTTGACGTGACGCTTCCTCCCGCTGTAATGCCGGGTGCGCGGCTCGCATCGATTTATATAGGCCCTTTTATAATGTCACAGTCCCATCATGCTCCGGGACCCACGGAGCATGATGGGACTGTGATGTCATAGGAGGCCTAGTAAGAGAGCTACAAAGAAGATAGTGGCGGCCAGCCCCGAAGAAGGCACCGGAGAGCGAGCAGGAGAAGAACTGGGGAGCGCCGAGACGACAGCGGAGAAGGTGGAAGAAGACCCCCCGGAGAGAGAAGACCCCGGAGCTGACTAATAAATTATTTTAAAAACCTGTGTTGTGTGTTTATTTCTATTGACACTTTGCCTCCAGGTGAATGGGTAGAGGTACAATGTACCCCATATTCATTTACCGAGGGTGGGGGGCCGGTATCTGGGGGGCCCCTTATTAAAGGGGGCTCCCAGATTCCGATAAGCCCTCGCCCGCAGACCCCGACAACCAATGGCCAGGGTTGTCGGGAAGAGGCCCTGTCCTTATCAACATGGGGACAGGGTACTTTGGGGTGGGCGCCCCCCTGCCCCAGAGCACCCAACCCCCTCCCATGTTGAGGGCATGCGGCCTGGTACGGCTCGGGGGGGGGGGGGGTTGCTTGTCCCCACTCCTTCCTCACCGGCCGGGCGGCGTGCTTGGATACGGGTCTGGTATGGACGTCGTTTTTTCGGTGTAGGGGGTTCTCCTTACAATCCATACCAGACCTTAGGGCCTGGTATGCCCCTGGGGGGGGGGGGGGGACTCATGCCGTTTTTTTATTTAAAATTTGGCGTGTTCCCCCTCATGATTCATACCAAACGCCGCGGCTAGAATTGGCGGGAATCCAAGTCGGATCCCCGTCGCTTCTATGTCGGCCTTTTTCCCATCGCGGCGAGCCGGCTCGGCGCTGGCTCCCGCAACGGGGCTCGTAGGTGGTCAATCTCGCCGAGAAAGGGAGAGAGATTGACACAATATCGCGGTCACCTACTGCAGGTAAAAGTGTAAAATGTGGGTATACAACTGCTGTAAACACAATGGGCCAGATTCAGAAAAGAGATACGAAGGCGTATCTCCTGATACGCCGTCGTATCTCTGAGTCCGGCCGTCGTATCTATGCGCCTGTTTCATAGAATCAGGTTACGCATAGATATGCCTAAGATCCGACAGGTGTAAGTGTCTTACCGTCGGATCTTAGGCTGCAATTTCACGCTGGCCGCTATGTGGCGCTTCCGTTTGTTTACGCAAGGAATATGCAAATTAGTATTTACGTCGATTCAGAAACAAACGACCGTCCGGCGCTTTTTTTTTACGTTGTTTGCGTTCGGCTTTTTTTTCTGGCGTAAAGTTACCCCTGCTATATGCGGCGTATCCTATGTTAAGTATGGCCGTCGTTCCCGCACCGAGCTTTGAATTTTTTACGTCGTTTGCATAAGTCGTTTGCGAATACGGCCGGACGTAATTTGCGTTCACGTAGAAAGCATGACGATTTGCCGACGTCATTTGGAGCATGCGCACTGGGATTCAGTCGCGGCCAGCTCATGCGCAGTTCATTCGGCACGGGGACGCGCATCATTTAAATGATACACGCCCCCTACCCGCCGAATTTGAATTTGGCCAGGTGATTTACGCTACGCCGCCGCAACTTTACAGGCAAGTGCTTTGTGAATAAAGCACTTGCCTGAAAAACTACGTAAATGAGATAGGTTACGCCAGCAGAAAGATCCGCTGATCTTTCTGAATCTGGCCCCATAAGTACCGATTGAACCTTGAAAAGTATAAAATGACGTACAATACATTAGTAGAGATCAGAGATCACCAAAAAGGGGGTTACAACAGAATTACAAATGTGGAGTTACAAAGTGGGGTTCAGTTATCTGCACACATATATCTAAATTAACATTAAAAGGAAACATGACTTTATGTTCAAAACATGTGGATTGTTTACAGCATACCTTTTACCAAACAGCATGGACACCATTTATGTATAAAATGTATAAACTGCCAATGACAGGGCCCCTTTACTGCTTGCCGAGGGGTGCAAACTAAACTGTAGAAAACTTCCATGAACAATCACCTTCCCAGGTACTGCTAGATGGCCTGTAAATGCTGGAACAAATGAGGACCTCTTTTCTCTCAAACTAGAAGAAAGAGGAAGTGTCCGGTGATTAAAAGATTCCCCAGGGGAACAAAAGTAAGGCAACAAAGGTTCCACCTGCCAGTCAGTGCTGAACAAAGATTTAAAGTGACAGGCGGACAGTTACACTCCCACCAAATTGTGTATGACAAATATGACTTGGAGTCATACATTATTTACAGAACATAACCATGGACGCTATAAAAACATGAGTATTACACATTTCATCTTATAGCAGGGTTCCACAAACCCCGGACGCCAGGTCGCAATTGCGACTAGATTTAGCGATCTGGCGCCTGGAGCGGCACAGCTGGGGTATCCTGTGTCTCCGTGCGCCACCACCTCCGGTAATTGAGGCCGCGGCTTTGCGGCCTTCTGTAGGCCTATGCTTCCTTGTGATCTGGCGCCATCTTGTGGTGGCCGTTGGTATGACAAGACAACCAGCAATGCTAATGGAGCTTCCCCTGTCTGTTTTCACTGCCATCTCCTTCCCTCTAATTAGAACCCCCCAAACATTATGGGCTAGATTCAGCATTGATTTACGCCGGCGTATCTATAGATACGCCGCGTAAATTCAAAGCTGCGCCGGCGTATCTTCTTTTTGTATTCAGAAAGCAAGATACGCCAACATTAGCCTAAGATCCGACTGGCGTAAGTCTCTTACGGCGTCGTATCTTAGGGTGCAAATTTACGCTGGCCGCTAGGCGGCGCTTCCGTTGTTTTTGGCGTAGAATATGCAAATGACCTAGATACGCCGATTCACAAATTTACGTACGCCCGGCGCTATTTTTTTTTCGTTTACGTTAGGCTTTTTCGGCGTAAGGTTGCTCCTGCTATTATGAGGCGTACGCAATGTTAAGTATGGACGTCGTTCTCGCGTCGAATTTTGCATTTTTTACGTCGTTTGCGTAAGTCGTTCGCGAATGGGGCTGGACGTAATTTACTTTCACGTCGAAACCAATACGTCGTTGCGACGTAGCAATGCACACTGGGAAATTCCACGGACGCGCCGTTCGGGAAAAACGTCTATCACGTCGGGTCACCAAGAATTAGCATAAAACACGCCCCCTCATCCTCAATTTGCCTTACGCACGCTTACGCCGGCCCCATTTACGATACGCCGCCGTAACATAGGAGGCAAGTGCTTTGTGAATACAGCACTTGCCTCTCTGACTTACGGCGGCGTAGCGTAAATATGATACGCTGCGCCGCCGTAACAATGCGCGCCCCTACCTGAATCTAGCCCTATATTTTTTTTTATTCTAACACCCTAGAGCACAGGTGTCAAACACAAGGCCCACGGGCCGAATCCGGCCCTCCAGGCCATTTCATGTGGCCCTCGCACCCCTACTTTCTGCTTTCCAGCTTCTTCCCAGCAGCAGCATAAGGAAAGGGGGGTGCACTGTGATGTAAGGGAGAGTGGGGGACTCAACTTCTGATGGGGGTGGGGGGCTCTTGACATCTAATGTAAGGGGAGGGGATGCGCTGGACATCTAATCTTCCAGATACAACCGGCCCTTTTGAGAACAATCATAATGCTGATGCGGCCCACCATGAAATTAAGTTTGACACCCCCTGCTCTAGAGAATAAAATGGCGGTCGTTGCAATACTTTCTGTCACACCATATTGCGCAGCGGTCTTAAAGTAAAGTTAGCCCATTTTTATTTTTTTTTGTGAAAGATAATGTTACGCCGAGTAAATTGATACCCGACATGTCACGCTTCAAAATTGCGTCCGCTCGTGGAATGGCGACAAACTTTTACCCTTTTAAAATCTCGATAGGCGACGTTTAAAAAAATCTACAGGTTGCATGTTTTGAGTTACAGAGGAGGTCTAGGGCTAGAATTATTGCTCTCGCTCCATCGATCGCGGCGATACCTCACATGTGTGGTTTGAACACCGTTTTCATATGCGGGCGCTACTCAGGTATGTGTTCGGCGGGACGGGGCGCGTTTCTGGCTCCTAACTTTTTTAGCTGGCTCCTAGATTCCAAGCAAATTTGTCAAGCCCTGCCTTACAGGTACCTCTGTGACTGGCTGCTGTATTGCAGTGCTATGCTAGTGTATCACTAAACAGTGAGGCCTGGAGTGAAAAGACAGCAAAGCAGAATAGCGTAGGGCCGGGCATGACTGGGTGGAGGTAGGACAAGCAGGGGTTAAAAAAGATAGGAAGCGGATTGGAGGAAAGGAAAAAGGTATGGTGTGCAGAGAGGGGAGGGGTATTATAAAAGGGGGAGGAGTGGACTCGGGAGGAAAGTGCGGGAAGGACGACCAAGGAGGCAGGATTTTCCCACCCACCCTCCCTATTTGTTGTGCGTTTCTTGGTGTCGTTTGTGTGTTTTCTTTTCTTTCAGGTCGGAGGGCTGAGTTCGTCATGACAGCCGTGGCGGTGTGGTTGGCGGTGTGGTTGGCGGTGTGGTTGGCGGTGTGGTTGGCGGTGTGGTTGGCGGTGTGGTTGGCGGAGTGGTTGGCGGTGTTCGTTGGTCTTTGATGGTGGCAGTTCCAGATGTGATAGAAATGGTGGTGGGCTCATCGGTGGGATGGGACACTTATGGGGGATTATTCCAGTGGAACGGTGTCCGCTGGAATACGGGTATGGTTGCACTGCGGTGGGAAAAGGTTCGTCTCCGAGCTGGGTCGGCTGGGGGCCGGTTATGGTTAATGGTTCCGCAGTGTAAGGTTAAAGAAAGGAAGGTTAAGCCGGGTTACCGTCAAAGACCAAGAAGCTGGGATATTATTAAAAGTTGTTTTTAAATTGTTAAGGAAAAAGTTGGTGTGATTTAATTATTTTATTTAAAAATTATTTATGTTTAAAAATAAAAATTGGCTGTCGTGGCCATTTTTTACTCCAACAATTTTGTGTCTCTCGTTAATCTAGAAAGGGGATTAAGGTAATGGTAACAAATGGGGGTTTGATGGTTTGGGGGGTAATTGGGCTATCCGAATTACACTGGTCATGGAAACTCATCTACTTTCTATGAGAACTGGTAGCCTTTGAAGAGGACGTCCGATCATTGAGGCTTTTCATACAGAGTCCTTCTTATCTCTTCTGTCACCCACTAATACATTGACTCGGGTCGATCTTCACAGCTTTCCACCAACGCCAAGAAGTCCTGGAACTAGAATGGGGTCAAGGGAACTAGGAGGGCTTGAACTAGAATGGGGTCAAGGGAACTAGGAGGGCTTGGACTAGAATGGGGTCAAGGGAACTAGGAGGGCTTGAACTAGAATGGGGTCAAGGGAACTAGGAGGGCTTGAACTAGAATGGGGTCAAGGGAACTAGGAGGGCTTGAACTAGAATGGGGTCAAGGGAACTAGGAGGGCTTGAACTTGGAAGACCATCTCCTCTTGGAAGAACTTTTAGCTCTTGACGAAAAGCTTGCAGTTGAACTAAACCTATGACCTATGACTACCTTACCCGAGTCGGGATGGAAGCGTCTGGGTATCTTGATTTCCCATAAAGCTTGCAGACTTCTCTTCCAGGCCTCCCACCGTGGCTTAAAGCGGAGTTCCACCCTAAAAATCAACTTTCTCCTAACAGCTTGCCTTTAATGTAAAAAAATAAAAATAATAATAATAATGATTTTTTACTCACTTCTATCTGGCTGTTACTAGGCAGTATTCATAATCTGCCTAGTTCCTGGTCCTAGGTGATTCAACTTCCTGTCCTAAGACCCCATTGCCTCCTGGGACACGATGACACTCATTTCCCAGGAGTCTCTGGGCATAAATGTGCCTAAAAATCACCCAGCATGCACCTCTCCCTGAAAACCAGGAAGAGAAAGGAACTAGGCTTCACATGCCCCCCACACATATGATGGATACGCCCACACATATGATGGATACGCCCACACATATGGATACGCCCACACATAGGATGGATACGCCCACAACATATAATGGACACGCCCACACATAGGATGGATACGCCCACACATAAGATGGATACGCCCACACATATGATGGATACGCCCACACATAGGATGGATACGCCCACACATATGATGGATACGCCCACACATATGATGGATACGCCCACAACATATGATGGATACACCCACAACATATGATGGATACGGCCACACATATGATGGATACGCCCACACATATGATGGATACGCCCACACATAGGATGGATACGCCCACACATAAGATGGATACGCCCACACATATGATGGATACGCCCACACATATGATGGATACGCCCACAACATATGATGGATACACCCACAACATATGATGGATACGCCCACACATATGATGGATACGCCCACACATACGATGGATACGCCCACACATCTGATGGGTACGCCCACACATCTGATGGATACGCCCACACATCTGATAGATACGCCCACACATATGATGGATACACCCACACATCTGATGGATACGCCCACACATCTGATGGATACGCCCACACATCTGATGGATACGCCCACACATATGATGGAGACGCCCACACATACGATGGATACGCCCACACATACGATGGATACGCCCAAACATCTGATGGATACGCCCACGCATATGATGCGTACGCCCACACATACGATGGATACGCCCACACATACGATGGATACGCCCAAACATCTGATGGATACGCCCACGCATATGATGGGTACGCCCACACATACGATGGATACGCCCACACATACGATGGATACGCCCAAACATCTGATGGATACGCCCACGCATATGATGGATACGCCCACACATCTGATGGATACGCCCACACATATGATGGGTACGCCCACACATCTGATGGATACGCCCACACATCTGATAGATACGCCCACACATATGATGGATACACCCACACATATGATGGATACGCCCACACATCTGATGGATACGCCCACGCATATGATGGATACGCCCACACATCTGATGGATACGCCCACACATATGATGGGTACGCCCACACATCTGATGGATACGCCCACACATCTGATAGATACGCCCACACATATGATGGATACACCCACACATCTGATGGATACGCCCACACATCTGATGGATACGCCCACACATATGATGGAGACGCCCACACATACGATGGATACGCCCACACATACGATGGATACGCCCACACATACGATGGATACGCCCACACATCTGATGGATACGCCCACACATATGATGCGTACGCCCACACATATGATGGATACGCCCACACATACGATGGATACGCCCACAACATATGATGGATACGCCCACACATATGATGGATACGCCCACACATATGATGGATACGCCCACCCATATGACGGATATGCCCACACATATGATGGATACGCCCACACATATGATGGATACGCCCACACCTATAATGGATACGCCCACACATATGATGGATACGCCCACACATATGATGGATACGCCCACACCTATGATGGATACACCCACACATATGATGGTTACGCCCACACATCTGATGGATACGCCCACACATATGATGGATACACCCACACATATGATGGATACGCCCACACCTATGATGGATACACCCACACATATGATGGATACGCCCACACATATGATGGATACGCCCACACATATGATGGATACACCCACACATATGATGGATACGCCCACACCTATGATGGATACACCCACACATATGATGGATACGCCCACACCTATAATGGATACGCCCACACATATGATGGATACACCCACACATATGATGGATACGCCCATACATATGATGGATACGCCCACACATATGATGGATACACCCACACATATGATGGATACGCCCACACCTATGATGGATACACCCACACATATGATGGATACGCCCACACCTATAATGGATACGCCCACACATATGATGTATACGCCCACACATATGATGGGTACGCCCACACGTATGATGGATACGCCCACACATATGATGGATACGCCCACACATATGATGGATACACCCACACATATGATGGATACGCCCACACCTATGATGGATACACCCACACATATGATGGATACGCCCACACCTATGATGGATACACCCACACATATGATGGATACGCCCACACCTATAATGGATACGCCCACACATATGATGGATACACCCACACATATGATGGATACGCCCATACATATGATGGATACGCCCACACATATGATGGACACACCCACACATATGATGGATACGCCCACACCTATGATGGATACACCCACACATATGATGGATACGCCCACACCTATAATGGATACGCCCACACATATGATGTATACGCCCACACATATGATGGGTACGCCCACACGTATGATGGATACGCCCACACATATGATGGATACGCCCACACATATGATGGATACGCCCACACATATGATGGATACACCCACACATATGATGGGTACGCCCACACGTATGATGGATACGCCCACACATATGATGGATACACCCACACATATGATGGGTACGCCCACACGTATGATGGATACGCCCACACGTATGATGGATACGCCCACAACATGAGCTGGAGGATAGAAGGCAAGTGTTTGCAATGATTTCTGGAATGATTGGGGAATATTAATATGTTTCAGGGAATATTTAATGTGATTAATTTTAGCCTGCAAAGAAATAATTAAAATGATGCCCGGAACCTCGCTTTGCGCTCTCAGGAAGCGCTTCATCCCAACTCATGCCTCTGCCACAAATCTCCTGAAGAATGCGCCACTCAGTATGAAGGGAGCTATGAAACCTGGAGGATCACAAGGAGAGGCTCTTCGACTGACTGGAAACCACGGCGGCTTGAGGGGCGATCCTTTATGTCAACATTGAAGCTGAAGGTGTCGTTTTCCTGGGGGGGGGTTGTATTGTTTGCCGCACCCCCCCCAAAAAAAAATGACCACTGACCAGAATGCTATTCACTTCTGCAAACCCAACCGAGGGCTTCCTCCGGGCTCTGGCAAAGTCACGCTTTGTGGCAATGAAGAGGTAGGTGGGCAGCTTTTGTTGATATAAGAAAAGGCCTGGGAGGGGGCAGTGGAGAAGTGCATGAGGGTGTCGCGTCACAGAATGCTCCAGAAGTCACGTTAGAGTGAGAAGGGGGCAAGCGGACATCTTGTTACACCCTCCAGAGTTTTAGATTTCACACTTATTTTCAACACAAAACGGAGCTTATTTGCTTAAAGGGTCACTAAAGGAAAACATTTTTTTAGCTAAATAGCTTCCTTTACCTTACTGCTGTCCTGGTTTCATGTCCTCATTGTTCGTTTTTGCTTTGATGTTGCTGTAATCCTTCTCTGTTCTGGACACTTCCTGGTTGTCTGTTTCCTGAGGACCACAGTACTGGGAGATTTCTCACGGTGGTCACTAATCAAGGAGGTGTGATTACTGTGTGTAAAACGAAACTGGATTGGTGCTGAGGAGTTTTAGACAAAGTATCACTGCCCTCTATTGGCTCTCTGTACATCAGAGAACAAGCAAACAACAGCAAAAACGAAACTAAACTGCAGGCACATTATATGATTGTTTTTTATCAATTTTTAATCATTTTTAAAAGGAATCAGTTACCTATTATGTCTCTATACCCTGTAACCAGTCATTTCAGCAAAAAAAAATGTTTTCCTTTAGTGACCCTTTAAATACAGTGGGCTAGATTCAGGTAGGAGCGTGCATAGTTACGGCGGCGCAGCGTATCGTATTTACGCTACGCCGCCACAACTTACAGGAGCAAGTGCAGTATTCAGAAAGCACTTGCTCCATAAGTTGCGGCGTAGCGTAAATGGGGCCGGCGTAAGCACGCGTAATTCAAATGTGGAAGGGGGGGCGTGTTTTATGTAAATTTATGATGACCTGACGTGATTGACGTTTTGTACCGTGATTGACATGCGCCGTCCGTGTACATATCCCAGTGTGCATTGCTCCCAAGTACGCCGCAAGGACGTATTGGTTTCGACGTGAACGTAAATTACGTCCAGCCCTATTCGCAAACGACTTACGCAAACGACGTAAACAATTCAAATTTCGAAGCGAGAACGACGTCCATACTTAACATTGGCTGCGCCTCCTAATAGCAGGAACAACCTTACGCCGAAAAAGCCTAACGTAAAAAAATTGCGCCGGGCGTACGTACGTTTGTGAATCGGCGTATCTAGGTCATTTGCATATTCTACGCCGAAAACAACGGAAGCGCCCCTAGCGGCCAGCGTAAAAATGCACACAATTCTACGCCGCCGCATTCAAGTTACGTCGGCGGAGGGAGCCTATTTTTTCGACGTATCTGCCTTGGAGAATCGGCGTAAAGATACGCGCGCAGATTTAAAATTACGGTGGTGTATCTGGAGATACGCCGCCGTATCTGCTACCTGAATCTAGCCCAGTGTTTGGAAATCCGACGGACTGTTTACATGTTAAATGTGAAAATCAGAGGTGTTCTGTCACATTAGCAAACCATGTCAGGTCAGCAGGTTTGCCGCTGCTTTTCGAATTTAACATGTAAACAGTCCGTCGGATTTCCAAATGCTGTAATAGATTAAAAAAAAAATTGGGGAAATTCGGAATTTGGAAATTTCGGAAATTCGCAGATTCGGAAATGTGAAAATTCGAGATTTCAGAAATTCAAAAATTCGAATTTCGCAAATTGGAAAATTCAGAATTTGAAAATTCGGAAATTTGAAAAATTCAGAATTCGAACATTTTCTAATTTCCGAATTTCCAAATTTCCGAAAAAAGCCAAAAAGCAAATGAAATGAAAATGAAAATTAACACATTTTTCGGCAGTGCACGTGTCTACCGTCCACCCCCCCCCCCCCCCCCCATATATTAAAACAATATTTTCTCCAAATATACACTATTATTACTATTAGCTAATACAAACCTAACAAAGAACATTACATTTCTATTTTAAAAATGTATCTTTTTTTTTATTATTTATTACACTGTATTTTTTTTTGTATACAGGACAGGGAATCTGGCAGTGCCAGTGGAGGGGGGTTGGCACAGTGACAGGGGGGCACACTGGGGGATCAGAAGTGGGCAGATCAGGGTGGGGGAAGTAATTAAAGGAACAGAGGGTCAGATTCACAAAAGAGATACGCCGTCGTATCTCTGTTTTAGGGTCTTCCTAACTATGCGACTGATTCATAGATGTCCATAAGATCCGGCAGGTGTAATTGTTTTACACTGTCGGATCTTAGGATGCAATACCGCGGCCGCCGCTGGGGGGAGTTTGCGTCGTATTCCAGCGTCGGGTATGCAAATTAGTACTTACGGCGATCCACGACGGTTTTTCGTGTTCGCTACTAGTCTAGTTTCCCGTCGCAAAGTTAGTCGTCGTTTTAGCTGCCCTAACTTTACACAGCACATGTTAAAGTATGGCCGTCGTTCCCACGTCGAAATTCAAATTTTTTTTTTCTTGCGTAAGACGTCCGGTAATACGAAAGTACACTACGCACGTCGCCGTTCGAAAAAATGACGTCACTTCGCGCAAAGCACGGCGGGAATTTCGAAACGGAGCATGCGCAGTAGGTCCGGCGCGGGAGCGCGCCTAATTTAAATGGCACGCGCCCCTTTGAATTACGCGGGCTTACGCCGGAGGCCGCCGGCGTAGGTTTTCATTGCAAGTGCTTTGTGAATCTTGCACCTGCGATGAAAACTTGCAGCGGTTTTAACGTATCTACGATATGTTACGCCTCCGCGATTCTACGTGAATCTGGCCCAATGTCCTGTAGCAGCTGAATGCCGACGGGAGGAAGAGAAACCAGCTTACAGCTGCTGCAGAGAGCAGCACAGGGCATGTTTCTGCAATTGCCCCTCTGCCCGACCACACCGATTCCTCCTGCAGTTCAGGCCCCTCTGTGTGCCTGGGCCCCCTACAAGAGGACTGGTGGTCCCCCCTATCAGGAAGATAACCGTGACGGAACGTTACTTCCGGAGCAATCTGTGATGGGGAGCCGAATGTGGCGAGACACCGGGCGTCCTTATGGAAGGGAACATTGGGGTGGATTCAGGTACGACTTGCGCCCTCTTACGGAGGCGCAGTGTACCGTTTTAACGCAGCGCCTCCGTAAATTACCTGCGCTACGCTTCATTCACGAAGCAGTAGCTCCGTAATTTGCGTGGGCGCTCCGTAAAAATGGCCGGCGTAAGCGCGCGTAATTTAAATGATCCCGTAGGGGGCGTGGATCATTTAAATTAGGCGTGTTCCCGCGCCGAAATGTAGTGCGCATGCTCCGTCGGGAAACTTTCCCGACGTGCATTGCGGCAAATGACGGCGCAAGGACGTCATTTGCTTTAACGTGAACGTAAATGGCGTCCATCGCCATTCACGATTCACTTACGCAAACGACGTCATTTTCAAACATCGCGACGCGGGAACGACGGGTATACTTAGCATTGGCTGCCCCTGCTAATAGCAGGAGCAGCCTTACGCGGAACCCGACGAACGCAAACGACGTAAACTGCGTACACAGGGCGCACGTACGGTTGTGAATCGGCGTGAGTATGCAATTTGCATACTCTACGCTGACCACTACGGGAACGCCCCCTAGCGGCCATCGTAAGAATGCAGCCTACGATGCGACGGCATAAGAGCCTTATCCCGCGCATATCTTAGGCTGCAGTCGGCGTATCGAGCTTTCTGAATCAGGAGCAGTCGATACGCCGGCGCAACTAAGCAATTGCGCTGCGTAACTATGGTTACGCAGACGCAATTGCTTACTGAATCCACCCCATTAAAAAGTGGCGGGAGTGGCCCTGAAGTTTTCATCTTTAAGTGGAAGTGATTAATCACCTCAAAAAGTTTGTGATCACAAAACGCACTTTACCGCCATTCCCGGAACAAAGGGTTTTATTTTCTTGTCATTATTAAGTAGTTCTACGATAGACTTTTCTATTATTCTCCTTATTATATTCCAAACCTGGCGCCACCCGCGTCACGTTTCCCTTTATCTTCAGATTTATCGCTAATTAGAAAAGTTTTGTCTTTTTATCACTTTGCATTGATTTGCGGAGTGTGTTGTTGCTTAGCAGCCCCTCCATGAAGAAGAGAAGAAGACATTTGTGATTTTCTCCAATAGATTTATTAATCGGTGACACTGAGAATACCGCCGCCGCCGCCGCAGATTGTTTTCTGTGCAATTTGCGATTGTGCGGCTGGAATTTGTGTTCTCTGAAGAAGTCGCCCCTAATTTGTTTTTATCATTAGAAACAAAAAAACTGAACAAAACCCAACCAATAGGAAGAAGGCAAGAAAAACATCTTTATGTTTCACATCAGAAAAGTTCTCTTCTTCTCCAGCGATGAACGCCGTTTTCTTCTTTTCTGAGACGTTTCTCTCCTCCGGGAAGGAAAACTTCTGACAGATCCTCTTATTAAAGTCTCACTTTAAGTTACATGTTCCAGTACGCCATTCATTGTACGGGTTTCTATCCTTTCACCACGGGTACAAGGAAGGGAAATTGCTTGATTCCCCCATCCAGGGCTGTCTTAATGCATGGGCACCACTGGGCACTGCCCAGGGGCCCAAGGTGCATGGGGGCCCCATAAAATCATTCATTACCTCATACTTGCAAACTGTCCCAGATTTGATGGGACAGTCCCACTTTTTATTAAGCCGTCCCAGGATGCCTGTGTTCTGGGCAGCTTCCTGGGACCTGTACTGTGCCCTCCTGATCCCTGTACTGTGCCCTCCTGATCCCAGTACTGTGCCCTTCTGCCTTCCCCCTGTACTGTGCCCTCCTGATCCCAGTACTGTGCCCTTCTGCCTTCCCCCTGTACTGTGCCCTCCTGATCCCAGTACTGTGCCCTTCTGCCTTCCCCCTGTACTGTGCCCTCCTGATCCCAGTACTGTGCCCTTCTGCCTTCCCCCTGTACTGTGCCCTCCTGATCCCAGTACTGTGCCCTTCTGCCTTCCCCCTGTACTGTGCCCTCCTGATCCCAGTACTGTGCCCTTCTGCCTTCCCCATGTACTGTGCCCTTCTGCCTTCCCCATGTACTGTGCCCTCCTGATCCAAGTACCGTGCCCTTCTGCCTCCCCTGTACTGTGCCCTTCTGCCTTCCCCCCAGTACTGTGCCCTTTTGCCTTCCCCATGTACTGTGCCCTCCTGATCCCAGTACCGTGCCCTTCTGCCTCCCCCTGTACTGTGCCCTCCTGATCCCAGTACTGTGCCCTTCTGCCTCCCCCTGTACTGTGCCCTCCTGATCCCAGTACAGTGCCCTTCTGCCTTCCCCCTGTACTGTGCCCTCCTGATCCCAGTAGTGTGCCCTTCTGCCTTCCCCCTGTACTGTGCCCTTCTGCCTTCCCCCCTGTACTGTGCCCTCCTGATCCCAGTACTGTGCCCTTCTGCCTTCCCCCTGTACTGTGCCCTTCTGCCTTCCCCCCTGTACTGTGCCCTCCTGATCCCAGTACTGTGCCCTTCTGCCTTCCCCCTGTACTGTGCCCTCCTGATCCCAGTACTGTGCCCTTCTGCCTTCCCCCTGTACTAATACACACCTCCCAACATTCCGTGATGGGAATGGGGGACACCTAACAGCAAAAGTTTGCAGGCATAGGACACACCCCTTGCCACACCCCCTTAAAACACAAGTGCTTTTTTTACCTCTACGATTCCTTTATATTGGCTTTTGGAATTTACAAATGCAGCAATTTAGAAATCAGGTGAAAAGTTTAGCACTGGAAAACACTTTTTGATAGATGAAAAGTGAATTTTATATACATCTATATAGTAGTGTGACCACATTTCCAACCTGCCATTCAGGGACACCCCCCCCCCTCCTTCACAAAAACTTGAGTGATTCTAATGATGCTTAAAGTGCAACAATAAAAATGAACAATTCCTCTAAATATAGTGCCCGGGGGGTCCCCTTAGTCTGCCTGTAAAGTGGGGCATGTATACCATGTATAGAACATGCAGCAGCAAAAATGAAATTTCTAAAAATAAAAAAGAGTCAAATCACATTTAAATTGACTCACGGTTGCAATTGCTGGCACCCGGCAATTGAAAAAAACAAAAAAAAACAAAAAAAAACTAGTGCCCCCCCCCCTCAGTCCATACCAGCACCCACGGGCTTTACCCCCCCCCCCCCCCCCCCCAAAGAATCACGTCCCCATCTTACCCTGACTGGTGGTTAATGTGGCATGCAGGTAGGGGGGTTATCAGAATCTGGAAGCCCCCAAAGGACCCAAAGGGTCTGGAATCGACTAGGGGAGGGGGACCCCACGCCGGGTTTTTCTTTTTACTGGCAGCTTTATTTTTTATTTAGCCATCAGCGGGAAAGCCCATTGACAGCTGAAGACTCATCAGTTGTTAGGGACGCCGGCTTCCCAGCCCCCGCTCTCTCATCGGGTGGCTGTGTCAGTTTCATTCCGGGACACTGTATTGTCCTGGAATGAAGGTGCCCGGGACCCGGGACAGAACTGCAAAATGCGGGACTGTCCCGGGCAATCCGGGACACGTGGTCATCCTACTATATAGATCAGATCAAAATGAGGGACAAATGAGGAGGAATGAGGGACTTTGCTCCAAATGAGGGACAGTCCCTTGAAATCCGGGACAGTTGGGAGCTCTGCGAATAAAGCTTTCTTCTTCTAAAATGGAGAACTGACAGTTAGAACCGAACTGTCTGCCGTGAGCCACGTCCTCATTTCCCACAATGGAATTCTTCGGCCTCTTTCTTGGCATTTATGTATAAAGAAGGAACTCCAATGAACCCAAGTGGAGGTGAAGGGGCGGGACCTCGTTGTACGGAGACGTCTTGGATTTCCAATATATATGTAAATGTGTGCGAATGAAGAGCTCGGCTATCACTGAAATATTAGAGGTTATAATTCTAATAGATTTGTATGTTCTTCATGAGCCCATGTCATACCCTCCCCCACTGAGATATAAACCAATGGGGTCTCACCAATCGCTCATATTTGCCGTACATCTAGAGACAATGGGCCAGATTCTCAGAAGAGTTACGACGGTGTATCTCAGGAAACTCCGCCGTATCTCTGTTTTTGGCCCCGGGTATCCATGCGAGTGATTCCTAGAATCATTTTCGCATAGATACGGCATAGATCCGACAGGTGTAAGTCACGCACACCGTCGGATCTTAGATGTAATTCGACGCCGGCCGCTAGGTGGCGTTTACGTTCAGTTCTCATTTGACTATGCAAATGAGCCTGATACGCCGATTCCCGAACAAATTTGCACCACGTAGTCGTCGTTTACGTCGTTTACGTAAGCGTAAGGTTACCCCTGCTATATGAGGGGTAACCTTACGCCAGTCCGCCATATGCCATGTTAAGTATGGCGTCGGGTCAGCGTCGTCTTTTTCCGTCGGTTACGCCGTATTACTAAGTCGTCCTCGAATACGGCTTTACGTCAATGACGCTCACGTCGGCGTCATTGACGATTTCCGTCATGAGCTGGATCATGCGCACTGGGCTATTTTTCCGCCCGGCGCATGCGCAGTTCGATCGGCGCGGGGGCGCGCTTAATTTGAATACAAGCCGCCCCCTTTGAATTACGCGGCCATACGCCGGGCCAATTACACTACTCCGCCGCAAATTACGGAGCAAGTGTTTGGGGAATACGGCACTTGCTCCAGTAAGTTGCGGTGGCGTGGTGTAAATGGCTTACACTACGCCAACGGCGATTCTTTGAGAATCTGGCCCGGGGACATCACCAAATCTACGCATTTTCCATCGTTCAATGTGCAGCCTGAGGATGAAAGAAAACAATTTTACACAATCAATTTTCTCTGGGTGACGACCAAGGAAGGTTTTACCTACAAATTTCATTACCGCGTTGAGAGAGATTAAGGGGGGTGGTAAAATGAAGGTGGTAAATCATTGGACAATATTTTCTAAGGCTGACTGGTAGTGATGAGCGAAGGTTCGGGGCTCAACCCAATTTGGAACCACTAGAAAGGTCATGCCAACTGCCACTTATCAAACTCATTGAGAAAGGTAACATAGAGCAGGAGGCCCAGCAAAAATGACAAATATCTCAATGTAGGTGCAATAATGAATATTGGCGACTAGTTCCTAGAAAATGTACTGGGATTTATAATCACAACTGTAACGTTCACCACCATTTACCATATTCCCATTCCATCAACCACGACAGCTTATCGGACACTTCACAATCCGACAAGCACGATCCATCCCATTTCCCAGAATGAACGAGACACGCACAGCTCTGTTCTCTGGTTTCAAAATGTATGAACGCTTTTAATGGTATCTTAGCTTTATTATATACAGTACAGGCATGTCAGGCCTAGTACACACGAGAGGATTTATCCGCGGATACGGTCCAGCGGACCGTTTCCGCGGATAAATCCTCTCGAGGATTTCAGCGGATTTGGATCCGATGGAGTGTACTCACCATAGGATCTAAATCCGCGCCGAAATCCCCTCGCGATGACGTGTCGCGCCGTCGCCGCGATGATGACGCGGCGACGAGCGCGACGCTGTCATATAAGGAATTCCACGCATGCGTCGAATCATTACGACGCATGCGGGGGATCCCTTCGGACGGATTGATCCGGTGAGTCTGTACAGACCAGCGGATCAATCCGTTGGGATCGATTCAAGCGGATAGATTTGTAGACATGTCTACAAATTTCTATCTGCTGGAATCGTGAAATTTCCGTGGATAAATATCCGCAGGAATGTACACACCATAGAATCTATCCGCTGAAACCGATCCGCTGAGATTTTTCAGCGGATGGATTCTATGGTGTGTACGGAGCCTTACAGTAATCAAAGGAACAAATAAACTCTCCACCCACACATCACACAATGGGGGGCTTCAATACACCTTCTCTTAGACATTGACATTCAATTGAGTTAATTATTCCCCAGATGTCCTGTCTCCGACAAGTTCCCCTCACCTGTTACACAAATCACATTCCTTTACTAAACATAATTGACATGCTAATTCCCTACCCCTGAAAGGAGACATCTGACCTTTCAGACTTAGTTAGCATCTCACAATGGAATGTCTAGGAGCAGACGCAATTAACATCTCAAAAGCATGTGTCCTCACATTGAATGAAAACACTCCACTGACCTGGTGGGGTCAGAATAACCAACTTGTAATATCTCAAGATATCCTGCAACGTGAATTATCAGTCCCATCTCATGTCATTTATAATTAATATTTCCCAGTCATCCCAGGGCTTGACAAATTTGCTTGGAATCTAGGAGCCAGCTAAAAAAGTTAGGAGCCAGTTTTTTTTTTTTTTTTTTTTTAACGACAAAGCTTTATTTTCAATATAAAAATGTATGGCATGGCACAGTGGTGACAATTGATGGCACAGTGGCTGTGTTTGATGGCATGGCACAGTGGTGACAATTGATGGCACAGTGGTGACAATTGATGGCACAGTGGTGACAATTGATGGCACAGTGGCTGCATTTGATGGCATGGCACAGTGACTGCATTTGATGGCATGGAACAGTGGTGACAATTGATGGCATGGCACAGTGGTGACAATTGATGGCACAGTGGCTGCGTTTGATGGCATGGCACAGTGGCTGCGTTTGATGGCATGGCACAGTGGTGACAATTGATGGCACAGTGGCTGCGTTTGATGGCATGGCACAGTGGTGACAATTGATGGCACAGTGGCTACGTTTGATGGCATTGCACAGTGGCTGCGTTTGATGGCATGGCACAGTGGTGACAATTGATGGGCACAGTGGCTGCGTTTGGCATGGCACAGTGGTGACAATTGATGGCACAGTGGCTACGTTTGATGGCATGGCACAGTGGTGACAATTGATGGCACAGTGGCTGCGTTTAATGGCATGGCACAGTGGTGACAATTGATGGGCACAGTGGCTTCAAAGTAAACAATATTAACATGCCTGTGCTGTGCCCTAACTTTGCTAGTGTGAACCATAAGTGCAAAAATCCTATATAGTTATGCCATAACTATATAGGATTTTTGCACTTATGGTTCACACTAGCAACACTAATAACTGTTCCGGTTTTAAAAGTATTGTCGTCTTCTTTTTTTTTTCTCTTACCTTTAACCTTGTTCTCACAGAGCGCGAACAGCATGGGCAGCTCCGTTCCTGTGACTCCCCGTGGCACCGCCCCCTCAGAGAAAATTCCCCAATCCCCGGGACGAGAGGCGGCCGGAGGCGGAGCGCTTGTAGCATCGGCTACATGATACACATTGACTCGCCGTGGCACCGCCCCCTCTGAGAAATTCCCCAATCCCCGGGGCGAGAGGCGGCCGGAGGCGGAGCGCCCGAAAACGCTGCTTGTATCATCAGCTTCATTATCCATACCGCCCGATGCATAGGCCGCAAAGCCGCGGCCTCAATTAGCGGCATGACCCGATCGCGCGGTTGTGGGGGGATGCGCGGCAATGCTCTCAGGATACCCCAGCTCTGCTGCCATGGGCGCCAGGTCAAAAATTCTAGGCGCAACGGCGACCTGGCGCCCGGAATTTGTCGAACACTGAGTCATCCTATGCCCAAAATGGGCACAGGATGACCCTAGACCCAAGAGTTATTAGTGATGCTGGCACAGGAGTACCCCTCAATCTTCAAAAGTCTCTGGGTGTTATGGGTCATTCTGTTACAACAACATATACCCTTCATCCCATTCATGCCTGGACAGGGAGGTGGTTCCCCTCAAACACAATAGTCTGCTCTCGGGACTCCTTGGGGTACTCAGGGACTTTGGCTCCATAGGGGACTCTGGGACTTTGGTTCCTTGTCATACTCGGGGACTTTTGATCTCTGGGGTACTTGGAGACTTTTTCTCCCTATGATACCCAGGGACTATACAGGGTACTCAAGTTATCCAAGACATATTTTCTCAGTCACTCTGTGCCAGGATGGAAATAAGAGGTGCGGGGAGCTGAACCAAGGGTTTCCCAACCTCTCCAAGGGATCCTGGGTTCCCGGGCCCCCCGTCACATGGGCCCCCCCGTCACAAGTTATATTTATATATATTATGTTTTCACACTTTGTGACCTACCTTCATGTGTATAGAAACATTTGATTATGTGAATATTGCTTACTCAACTTTTTAGCGCTACATTTTCCATTTACCTTGTTCACCAATCTTTCAACGTTTCACCATTGGGTTAGCGCAGTATTATTTACTTTTTATACTTCCAAGATGACCCCCTGGTGGCTCCCCGCTAATACTATTCATACTCAAGACTTAGGCCCCGTACATACGTCCGAGGAACTCGACGTGCCAAACACATCGAGTTCCTCGTCGAGTTCTGTGTTGAAGCCGCCAAGGATCTCGGCGGGCCAACTTTCCTCATTGAACAACGAGGAAATAGAGAACATGTTCTCTATTTGGCCCGACGAGTTCCTCGTCGGCTTCCTCGCTGAAAAGTGTACACACGGCCGAGTTTCTCGGCAGAATCCAGCTCCGATCGAGTTTCTGGCTGAATTCTGCCGAGAAACTCGGTCGTGTGTACGGGGCCTTATACCCAAGGTGCCCCACTGCTGGAGGGCATTACCTCTAAGTGACTCCAAGGAGAGAAAGGGGCCGCCTAGGTCAGGGCTTGACAAATTTGCTTGGAATCTAGGAGCCAGCTAAAGAAGTTAGGTGCCAGGAACGCGCCCCGTCCCTCCAAGCTCGCGCGCAGAAGTGAACGCATACAAAAACAGTGTTCAAACCACACATGTGAGGTATCGCCGCGATCGTTAGAGCTAGAGCAATAATTCTAGACCTAGACCTCCTCTGTAACTCAAAACATGCAACCTGTAGAATTTTTTAAACCTTGCCTATGGAGATTTTAAAGGGTAAAAGTTTGTCGCAATTCCACAAGGGGACGCAATTTTGAAGCGGGACATGTTGGGTATCATTTTACTCGGCGTAACATTATCTTTCACAATATAAAAAAAAAATTGGGCCAACTTTACTTGTCATTTTTGCGCTGATTTATTTTCTTTTTATTCTAACTTTACTGGTGTCTTATTGTTTAATTTAAAAAAGTGTATTTTTTCCCAAAAAAGTTCGCTTGTAAGACCGCTGCGCAAATAAGGTGTGACAGAAAGTATTACAATGACCGCCATTTTATTCTCTAGGGAGTTAGAAAAAATATATATATATATAATGTTTGGGGGTTCTAATTAGAGGGAAGGAGATGGCAGTGAAAACAGACAGGGGAAGTTCCATTAGCATTGCTGGTTGTCTTGTCATACCAACGGCCACCACAAGATGGCGCCAGATCACAGAAGGAAGCATAGGCCTACAGAAGGCCGCAAAGCCGGAGGTGTTGGCGCCCGGAGACACAGGATACCCCAGCTGTGCCGCACCAGGCGCCAGATCGCTAAATCTAGTCGCAATTGCGACCTGGCGTCCGGGGTTTGTGGAACCCTGCTATAAGATGAAATGTGTATTACTCATGTTTTATAGCGGCCATGGTTATGTTCTGTAAATAATGTATGACTCCAAGTCATATTTGTCATACACAATTTGGTGGGAGTGTAACTGTCCGCCTGTCACTTTAAATCTTTATTCAGCGCTGACTGGCAGGTGGAACCTTTGTTGCCTTACTTTTGTTCCCCTGGGGAATCTTTTAATCACCGGACACTTCCTCTTTCTTCTAGTTTGAGAGAAAAGAGCTCCTCATTTGTTCCAGCATTTACAGGCCATCTAGCAGTACCTGGGAAGGTGATTGTTCATGGAAGTTTTCTAAAGTTTAGTTTGCACCCCTCGGCAAGCAGATTCTAATTAGAGGGAAGGAGATGGCAGTGAAAACAGACAAAGGAAGCTCCATTAGCATTGCTGGTTGTCTTGTCATACCAACGGCCACCACAAGATGGCGCTATATCACAGAAGGAAGCAAAGGCCTGCAGAAGGCCTCAAAGCCGCGGCCTCAATTACACGATCGCGTGGTGGGGGAGGTGGGGACGCACGGAGACACAGGATACCCCAGCTGTGCCGCACCAGGCGCCAGGTCGCAAATTCTAGTCGCAGTGTCGACCTGGCGCCCGGGATTTGTCGAACCCTGGCCTAGGTGGAGAGGAGGAGTCGCCAAGGCGGAGGGAGGAAGTGGGACCTCACCCCTCAAAAAAAATGACACGCCAAATGTGGCACGTAAGGGGGTGAGAAGTGCTTAAAGCAGAAGTTTTGGGTGGGAACCCCGCTTTAAGGACATCTTCAGAACTGGGATTGAACATCTGAGTTTGACTTCGCAGAGACTCGCTCGGCTTCCATATAAAATGTGAATGAGCATCTTGTACGGAACAAAAGAACAAGATAAATCACGCCTTTTTATAGGCATGGAGCAGAAAATAAAAATAAACTAATAAAATGCAATGATGAAATGTTCTGATGGGTCTGAGGATTCACGAGGCCATAAGGAAATGATAAATTCCCCGATCCTCACTTCTCATCTCGTAGAGATTTGGCCGGGATTTCGTCTTCCCATTAGTACGCCATTGTCTACAATAAAGAATCACCGGAGGGCACATGATTTATCCTTCCACAAACAGGATCATGGAAGGAAGACAAAGGCCGGACTCTGGGAATCCTGATGAAATTTGGCACCGGCGCAGATACACTTGGACCGCGCAGCTCCCATAAATCATTCTCAGAGTGGAGGAGATCTGTATGTGACACGCCGCCACCGCCGCCGCAAACTCTCCAGGTTACATCATTACATAAGTGATAAAACTTCATGAGACAGAACGCTCAGCTGTAACCTTCACCAAATTACAAAAGCCTCCATTATGAGTGGAAAGCAATGCATCCCCACCTCATGCGGCTGTCATTGTCTCACACCTCCCGAGGCACACACCTCATGCGGCTGTCATTGTCTCACACCTCCCGAGGCGCACACCTCATGCGGCTGTCATTGTCTCACACCTCCCGAGGCGCACACCTCATGCGGCTGTCATTGTCTCACACCTCCCGAGGCACACACCTCATGCGGCTGTCATTGTCTCACACCTCCCGAGGCGCACACCTCATGCGGCTGTCATTGTCTCACACCTCCCGAGGCGCACACCTCATGCGGCTGTCATTGTCTCACACCTCCCGAGGCGCACGCTCCCGGCGGCATGGAAAGTCAGCCCTAAGGTTATAGAAAGTATATAAAACAACAATAACGAGACGGTACATTGTGCTGCCTGTATGGAGATTCCTCCATGTGTACGGAGGACCTTCTCTAAGTCCCAACCTTCTGAGAAGAAGGAACGTCGTCCAGCACAAAGTATGAGGGACCAATCTCCGCCACGCCCCCAGTGCACAAAGTATGAGGGACCAATCTCCGCCACGCCCCCAGTGCACAAAGTATGAGGGACCAATCTCCGCCACGCCCCCAGTGCACAAAGTATGAGGGACCAATCTCCGCCACGCCCCCAGTGCACAAAGTATGAGGGACCAATCTCCGCCACGCCCCCAGTGCACAAAGTATGAGGGACCAATCTCCGCCACGCCCCCAGTGCACAAAGTATGAGGGACCAATCTCCGCCACGCCCCCAGTGCACAAAGTATGAAGGACCAATCTCCGCCACGCCCCCAGTGCACAAAGCATGAAGGACCAATCTCCGCCACGCCCCCAGTGCACAAAGTATGAAGGACCAATCTCCGCCACGCCCCCAGTGCACAAAGTATGAAGGACCAATCTCCGCCACGCCCCCAGTGCACAAAGTATGAAGGACCAATCTCCGCCACGCCCCCAGTGCACAAAGTATGAAGGACCAATCTCCGCCACGCCCCCAGTGCACAAAGTATGAGGGACCAATCTCCGCCACGCCCCCAGTGCACAAAGTATGAGGGACCAATCTCCGCCACGCCCCCAGTGCACAAAGTATGAAGGACCAATCTCCGCCACGCCCCCAGTGCACAAAGCATGAAGGACCAATCTCCGCCACGCCCCCAGTGCACAAAGTATGAAGGACCAATCTCCGCCACGCCCCCAGTGCACAAAGTATGAAGGACCAATCTCCGCCACGCCCCCAGTTATGAAATAATCAGCAAAAAAAGATTGAGTGCTTTTTTCACCAGTACTTTTCCATTTTCATCACCTTTCCTAATTAATACAACATTTTAGGCCGAGTACTCACGAGCAGACATGTCCGATGAAACCGGTCCGCGGACCGTTTTCATCGGACATGTCTGCCCGGGGACTTCTGTTCGATGGCTGCACACACCATCGAACAGAGGTCCGCGCGTAAACAATACGCGGGGCGTGTCCGCGGTGTCGCCGCGTCGATGACACGGTGTCGCCGCGACAATGACGCGGCGACGTGGGCGGCCTGCCTTTAAAATGCTTCCACGCATGCGTCGAAGTCATTCGACGCATGCGAGGGATGGCGGGCGGCAGGACATGTACGGTGGGTCTGTACAGACGACCATACATGTCTGGGGGGACAGGTTTCCAGCGGACTGTTTTAACCACTTGAGCCCCGGGCCATCGTCAAATGACGGCCTCACGGTGGCTCTGAATATCCAACAGGACGTCAATTGACGTCCTGGATTCCTCCGGCCACTGGGGGGCGTGCGAGCGCGCCGGCGGTGGCGCGCGCGCGCCCGGCGCGTCCCCGAGATGCCGATGCGCGTGCCTGGCGGTCGCGATGTCCGCCAGGCACTCGGGATCGGCGGCTACAGGGACAAGACGTGGAGCTCCGTGTGTAAACACAGAGCTCCACGTCCTGTCAGGGGAGAGAGGAGACCGATCTGTGTTCCTTGTACATAGGGACATAGATTTGTCACCTCCCCCAGTCACCCCCCTCCCCCCACAGTGAGAACACAATACAGGCACACATTTAACCCCCTCCTCACCCCCTAGTGTTAACCCCTTGAATGCCAGTCACATTTATACAGTAATTAGTGCATATTTATCGCACTGATCGCTGTATAAATGTGAATGGCGCCAAAAATATGTCAAAAGTGTCCGATGTGTCCGCCATAATGTCGCAGTCCCAATAAAAAAAAACGCAGATCGCCACCATTACTAGTAAAAAAAATTATTTAAAAAAATAATAATAATAATAATAATTCTGTCCCATATTTTGTAAGCGCTTATTGCGATTTTTTTTTTTTTTTTTACCAAAAATATGTAGAAGAATACGTATCGGCCTAAACTGAGAAAAAAAATTGTTTGGAAAAAAAAATTGGGCTATTTATTATAGCAACAAGTAAAAAATATTGTTTTTTTTTAAAAAAATTGTTGCTTTTTTTTGTTTATAGCGCAAAAAATAAAAACCGCAGAGGTGATCAAATACCACCAAAATAAAGCTCTATTTGTGGGGAAAAAAGGACGTCAATTTTGTTTGGGAGCCACGTCGCACGACCGCGCAATTGTCAGTTAAAGCGACGCAGTGCCGGAAGCTGAAATTTCACCTGGGCAGGAGGGGGGTATATGTGCCCAGTAAGCAAGTGGTTAAAGCAAGTCCAGGAAACAGTTGTCCGCTGGAAACCTGTCCGATCCGCCCGAAAATGGTCCGCTCGGGCCTACACACGGCCAAACATGTCTGCTGAAACTGGTCCTCGGACCAGTTTCAGCAGACATGTTTGGTCGTGAGTACGGGGCCTTAGAATGAACCGGGGATAGAAGCAGGCCTGGATTTCCCACAAGGCCTCTGAGGCCAGGCCTTGGGGCGGCAGGGCTCCAAGGGGCGGCAGTGGCATGGAGTCCCCCGACGCCCGCAAGATACAGTTAAGGGCGATAAGTTATGGGGGAATCCACTCGCTCGTTAACAAGTGATTGCGGCGATGTCGCCGAAATCACTTGTAAAATGTGTGCTCCCGTCTGTCCTCCCCTCCCCCCCCACCCCACATACCTCTCTCTGCTGGCTCTGTCTTCGGGACTCCGTCCTCCCCCCGGCCACTGAGTCGGTCTCCTGTCCCTGCTGCCGATGTACACAGTGAGAGGGGGGAGCTGTGCTCTTCCCATCTCAGCTGTGACAGGAGTTCTAGCACAGTGCTAGGACTCCTGTTTTGGAGGTGACAGGGTCAATAAAGAGAACATGTATCTGCACCCTTACTACTTTTTGATTTACGTCCACTTTGGACATCCTGGTGCATGTCTTCACTGATATGTCTACTTCTTCAACCCTACACTTCACTACACTTCACTTCACTACACTTCTCACTCATTATTTTGAATTATTTATTATTTACCCCACAGATACCTCTGGGTTTTACCACAGACTATCAATTCTACCACTGTTGACATCCACTATCCGATGTTCATGGCCAATACTGTTTACTGTTGCTGCTACTGCCGTGCCAAGGTGTCACCAATTCAGCTCCCGGGGATGATGCTACTTATAGCTGCCCCTCTCTTACAGTACCATCTTATGATTCTACCCATTTTACTATAACTAGGTGAGAGTGTTTGGGACTATTATTGTTCCCCTCTTTTCTATGTTCTCTATTATGTCCATTACTTTACCATGGCATTTCTTTCTCTATTATAGATACCCGTACACTCTGCTCCTGATGAGTGTTAAAGTGAACACGAAATGCGTAGAGCCATTATACGATGATATGCCACAGTGCACATGTATAATATTTACCCTCTAACATTGCAATTTTATGAACCAACTCATTTTTATTTATTTTTTCTATGCTACCCCTACAAAGCCGGTTCTCATGTACCAGATGCCCCATTATGAGTACCTATCATAGACCATCATGTACCCTCTTGTTTCCTCTAGAATTATGTACCTAGACCCATTACTATTATGCATTACCATGTATGTTTTGTTGGACTAATTTGTACTATTATATAATTTCTAGGTGGTTACTAATTGTACCATTTTATCATCTTAATGTGTATATGTCATACCTCCTTTGTTTGTATAATAAATATTTTTTACCATATGTTTTTTGGTTCATATGCCAGTGATGTTCTTCCTTAAAGTCCCACCCTTAGTTTCTCTCATTCAACCTATCGGGGATGGAGGCATGCTAGTTATTGCCTCAATTGAAAGTCCCAATCTTAGTTTTAGGCCCCATTTTTCAAAGAGAACATGTCACCTCCAATTGCTATCACACAGGAAATTGTTTTCTCCTGTGTGATAGCAAAAAAGTTACGTGAAAAAAAATTGATAAAAAATAAATAATAAGAAATAATAATTAAATTAATAAAATAAAAAAGTAAAGAATAAGAAAAACAATAAGAAAAATAATAAGAAAATGATACAAGAATTTAAGAAAGTAAGCAACAAGCTACAAATAAAAAAAAAATAAAAAGTGATAAAAAAGTAAAAAAACAAACAAAACATATTTGATCTAACTGGGCCACACATTCTCCGTTGATTTGGGGGGGGGGTTCGGTTGGCGGGAAGGGGGTGCATTGTGGAACCTGGCCTTGGGGCGGCAGGGAGAGAAAATCCTGGCCCTGGATAGAAGCTCAAAGTTCTGATCCCCCCACACTCACTGCAGACAGGGGCAGGTTCTTTAAAGCCATAGTGTCAGGAGGGAGAGAAGATCACCGCTCAAGGTAGGTCTATTGTAGGGTCGTTTCAAAAATATAGGACTCCAAGGGTGCAGGCAATGCACTAAGGCAAATATTGGTAAAAAGATGAGGGATGGACAGCCGCACTCCAAACCAAACAGGTTGTCTTTATTCAAATCAACAGCAAGAACATAGCAGATCACAGCAATAGGAACAGGAGAATACCGACGTTTCGCACTGGCTTCAGTGCTTATTCATGGCTGAATCGTCAGTATTCTCCTGTTCCTATTGCTGTGATCTGCTGTGTTCATGCTGTTGATTTGAATAAAGACAACCTGTTTGGTTTGGAGTGCGGCTGTCCATCCCTCATCTTTTTACCCATAGTGTCAGGACCTGAGTCACCTGCTGGTGGCACTGTGGTTCTCAGAGCGGAAGGTTGTAGCACCGGAGTCCACCAGTGGGTGTCTCCCAGCAGCCAACAATTCCCAGTAATCAGTTTCCACCTGATGCTGGCTGCTGGGAGGGTATTTAATTCCTTCTCTGTATTTCCCTTGTGCTTTGCCATACTAGCCACCTACAGCTTGTTTGTTTATCCTGACTTTGTTCCTGATCTTGCCCTGCATTCTGCACCCTGTTGCCCTTGTTCTTTTGTCCCAGACCTGGTTCCCCCTTCCTTGCATTACCCTGTTTTTCCTATTTTGTATATATTGCATAGTTGCCAGAAATTATGGGACAGTTTTTTGTCTGCAGGCGGAGTCTTGTTATAATTAGGGGGCGGGACATTCATTGCAAACGTGGCATAGAGGGGGGGAAGAAAAATGTGGTGCGCCAAGCATGCCGAGGCAAAAAGGGGCATGGTTTAAACGAAATATTGGGTGTGGCTTGAAGGGGGTGCTGTTAGAGTCTGTGATAAAAGAGGGATGGGGGAGAAAGAAAGATGCAGCTTGCCACTAGAGTCTGAGGCCCCGTACACACGACCGAGTTTCTCGGCAGAATTCAGCCAGAAACTCGGTCGGAGCTGGATTCTGGCGAGAAACTCGGTCGTGTGTACACTTTTCAGCGAGGAAGCCGACGAGGAACTCGTCGGGCCGAAAAGAGAACATGTTCTCTATTTTCTCGTTAGTCAATGGGAAAAGTCGGCCCGCCGAGTTCCTCGGCGGCTTCCACACTGAACTCGACGAGGAACTCGATGTGTTTGGCACGTCGAGTTCCTCGGTCGTGTGTACGGGGCCTAAGACCTCCATGCTGCTGCATCACTAGAGCCTCCGCTAAAGATCTGGGGTTGGCACTGGTGATTTTGGCACTGATGGGCACTGATGAGGCAGCATTGGAGGGCACCGATAAGCTGCACTGGTGAAGCGGCACTGATGAGCACTGACTGGAACTGATGGGGCTTCCCTGATTATCAGTGTAAATGTGCCTGTAACGGGAGTCCCTTTTTGGGCATAGGGTGACTGAGAAGTGATATCTCGGATTACATGAGATGGGACGTTAATGATAATTCATGTATTGCAGGAGATCTTGAGATGTTACAAGTTGGTTATTCTGACCCCACCAAAATATAATGTGGTCTCTGGATGGTGCCTGTGCCCAACAACTCCTGTGTTCAGAATACATGAGGGCTGACGCACGGCTTGGGACCCAGACACTAATGGAGGGCACTGCAGTGGTGGTGTAATAGCTCAGTCGCAATGAACACCGGTCATCAGAAAAACCTCAATCTGATCTCCAGCTTGGTCCCGGTAAACACCAGCCATTAGACAAATCTCCTTCTGATCTCCAGCTTGGTCCCGGTGAACACCGGCCATTAGACAAATCTCCTTCTGATCTCCAGCTTGGTCCCGGTGAACACCGGCCATTAGACAAATCTCCTTCTGATCTCCAGCTTGGTCCCGGTGAACACCGGCCATTAGACAAATCTCCTTCTGATCTCTAGCTTGGTCCCGGTGAACACCGGCCATTAGACAAATCTCCTTCTGATCTCCAGCTTGGTCCCGGTGAACACTGGCCATTAGACAAATCTCCTTCTGATCTCCAGCTTGGTCCCGGTGAACACCGGCCATTAGACAAATCTCCTTCTGATCTCTAGCTTGGTCCCGGTGAACACCGGCCATTAGACAAATCTCCTTCTGATCTCCAACTTGGTCCCGGTGAACACCGGCCATTAGACAAATCTCCTTCTGATCTCCAGCTTGGTCCCGGTGAACACCGGCCATTAGACAAATCTCCTTCTGATCTCCAGCTTGGTCCCGGTGAACACCGGCCATTAGACAAATCTCCTTCTGATCTCCAGCTTGGTCCCGGTAAACACCGGCCATTAGACAAATCTCCTTCTGATCTCCAGCTTGGTCCCGGTGAACACTGGCCATTAGACAAATCTCCTTCTGATCTCCAGCTTGGTCCCGGTGAACACCGGCCATTAAACAAATCTCACTCTCATCTCCAGCTTGGTCCCGGTGAACACCGGCCATTAGACAAATCTCACTCTCATCTCCAGCTTGGTCCCGGTGAACACCGGCCATTAGACAAATCTCACTCTCATCTCCAGCTTGGTCCCGGTGAACACCGGCCATTAGACAAATCTCACTCTCATCTCCAGCTTGGTCCCGGTGAACACCGGCCATTAGACAAATCTCACTCTCATCTCCGGCTTGGTCCCGGTGAACACCGGCCATTAGACAAATCTCAGTCTCATCTCCGGCTCGGAGTTCTTCTTTGGTAAACAAGCCGTACAAGTCTTATTTTTCATGTATTTAGCACACACTGTTGTCCGTTTTGGAGAGGAATGAACTCCATAGCCCGCCTCCCACGCCGGAGATATGTAAGTCCTCACAAAAACAACTTCTGGAGCCGCGCCACCAAATCCGCCGCGTGCGTTCCAGAAAATAAAACAAGTCCATCCGGGAGCCTCTGCCGGCTAAAGCCAAGAAGAGGGTCTCATCTGTCCCTCAGAGAGGACACATTATTAGTTATTCACCGAATAAAATTCACTTCAATTATTCAGAGGAATGATACAAAACAACGATTGTTCCCTCCCTGCGACTTCCCAGACATCTGCATACGGCACGGCGGCACAACGCCAAGATCTGGCAGGAAACTTTCTATTAAAGTGCTTGTGAAGGCAAGACGTGTTTAATGTGTTCCCTGCATTCAAGTCGTATGGAACCAAAAATGTCCTAAATTGCAGCTTACCAATCATTAAATGTGTTGGCTGCATTCCTTTTCTTTTTATAGTCTTTTTTCACCCGGTGATGTGGCCTACCGACCTACCGGTGACATCACCCCCTGCCTCCATCCCCCTCTGCCTCCATCCCCCTCTGCCTCCAATCACCCCCTGCCTCTAATCACCCCCTGCCTCCATCCCCCTCTGCCTCCATCACCCCCTGCCTCCAATCACCCCCTGCCTCCAATCACCCCCTGCCTCCAATCACCCCCTGCCTCCATCACCCCCTGCCTCCACCCCCCTCTGCCTCCAATCACTCCCTGCCTCCAATCGCCCCCTGCCTCCAATCACCCCCTGCCTCCAATCACCCCCTGCCTCTAATCACCCCCTGCCTCCAATCACCCCTTGCCTCCAATCTCCATGTGCAGTTCCAAGCCGAACCGATCTCGGCCATTTTTTACTGGCACATTTCCACAACCACGCACATTTACGAACGGGGGGAAGAAGTGCCCGTTTTTACGAACTGTCCATAAAAATACGGACGGTTGGCATCACTGCTCTGACTGGGTATCTCCACCAAGAAGCTGCTTCCCAAGCTCCGGAACACGAAACCCATGAATCTGGTTATAGTCACCCCAAGAACCAGACAACACCAGTTGTGGAGTAAACCAGAATAAGAACAGTTTA
The DNA here is from genome assembly GCF_905171775.1 of Rana temporaria. Classification (NCBI taxonomy): domain Eukaryota; kingdom Metazoa; phylum Chordata; class Amphibia; order Anura; family Ranidae; genus Rana; species Rana temporaria. The sequence continues at coordinate 1,247,898 of NC_053491.1, read as the reverse complement.
TCTGAACAAGAATACAGAATATATACACCGCAGGAGGACCCCCCCCCCCACACCGCAGGAGGACACCCCCCCCCACACCACAGGAGGACACCCCCCACACCACAGGGGGACACCCCCCCCCACACCACAGGAGGACACCCCCCACACCACAGGAGGACCCCCCCCCCCCCACACCACAGGAGGACCCCCCACACCGCAGGAGGACACCCCCCCCCCCACACCGCAGGAAGACACACCCCCCCACACCGCAGGAGGACACCCCCTCCCCCCCCACACCACAGGAGGACACACCCCCCCCCCACACCGCTGGAGGACACCTCCTCCCCCCACACCACAGGAGGACACACCCCCCCCCACACCGCTGGAGGACACCCCCCCCCCCCCCCACCACAGGAGGACCCCCCCCCCCACACCACAGGAGGACCCCCCACACCGCAGGAGGACACCCCCCCCCCACACCGCAGGAGGACACACCCCCCCCACACCGCAGGAGGACACCCCCTCCCCCCCCACACCACAGGAGGACCCCCCCCCACACCACAGGAGGACCCCCCACACCGCAGGAGGACACCCCCCCCCCACACCGCAGGAGGACACACCCCCCCCACACCGCAGGAGGACACCCCCTCCCCCCCCACACCACAGGAGGACACACCCCCCCCCCCACACCGCTGGAGGACACCTCCTCCCCCCCACACCACAGGAGGACACACCACCCCACCCCGCAGGAGGACACACCTCCCCCCACACTGCAGAAGGACACCCCCCCACCACACCACAGGAGGACACCCCCCCCCCGCTCATATTACTCTAACAATGCAAACTGTAACCAGGAATATAATTACAGCAACTGATATATAAACATTACATTAATTAGCCACCTGGATTAGCTCCATAAAGACACGGATGAGTGAGTTTGGGGTGGAGGGACTTGACTGGCCTGCACAGAGTCCTGACCTCAACCCCATAGAACACCTGTGATTCTGTGCCACCAATCAGCAGCCACATTTCCCTCTCCTCAGTACATTGAAATGTAATTGGTGAGATCGGAGCACTCCGTCAAATTTAAAGATATTCAATAATTTGGGACATTTTAGGAATAAAGGGCCAGATTCTCAGCAGAGATACTGCGTCGTATCTCTGTTTCTGAGCCCGGGTATCTATGCGAGTGATTCTTAGAATCATTTTCGCATAGATACGGCGTAGATCCGACAGGTGTAAGTCACTTACACCGTCGGATCTTAGATGT